>NC_081780.1:13814114-14114114 GCF_963082965.1 Carassius carassius | reverse complement strand
ACAAAGGAACTATATTTGTCTTATCCATCCATCCATCCATCCATCCATCCATCTATCTATCTAACCATCTTTCTATTATTTCTGCAGATCTGGACCTCCATATATATAAACTGAATAGATTCCTAGAGTTGAGTGTGATGTATGATTACAGTTAGCATGCAAATGATGATTAAAAATGCAATGCACTCGTGTTTACAGAGTGATAGCTGCCTTTTGGAGATGATTATTTCTGATTGGTGACAGATGGCACATGAAAAGGTAAGAGAGAAGGAGAAGAAATATATTGGGCACGACTCGTTTCTGAAAAGCCTTAAGAATCTAACTTTGTGTGAGAGATGCTTCAGCGGTTGCTTGGCAACCCTCATTAAAGTGTCTAATTCAGTGTGGTATATGATGAATCAGATGCATACAACCTTTTAACCAAATATACCTTCCTAGATCCGTCAAATGTGGCACCTACATGTAATTTAATGATGCTTTTGTAGGTTTTATCCTACTTTTTTCTTATCCATTGTTACTATACAGCAGGGATCCTCAAATCTGGCCCACGAGATCCACTTTCCTGCAGAGTTTAGCTCTAACCCTAATCAAACACACCTGAGTATGCTAATCAATGTCTTCAGGATCATTAGAAAATCACAGGTAGGCAGTGAATTGGCCTTCCAAGGTAAGATTTGAGGAACCCTGCTATACAATATCCACACTGTTCAACACTGCTATACAATATCCACAACTGCTCAACAGAAACTGAATTGGATATTAGAGGATAAGCATATTTATACTTTCATCATGAGATGTGCATGGCTGTCTTGGTTTAAGTGCACCTGGCTGAACACCACGAGGAACCTCATGATTGAAAAAAATGTATTACCTTAACAACAACTAGGAGTGATTGCTAGATTTACCATTGAAATACAGGAAACACTTCTGTATTGTGATTCCAACCGCTACTGTTTGGTAATCTGCATAGTTCCTGCCATTTCAGCATGGAAAGAAATGCATTTTTACAGTTGATCTAGCCCAGATTGCCTCTCTCTAAATCAAGAGGGTGGGATGTATTAGAAATGGCCTGATAGATGCAACGGGAATGAGAGGTACGCTTCGCAGAAGCCATTGTGAACGAACTACAATGTGTTTGAAATGGAGAAGCACATCACTTTCAATGCAAAGGCTGCCCCCCGCTGAAGCGCATGAAATTTCTATAATACGCACCCAACCCTGCTATTTAGCATGTGGTTTACCCTGTGTGCACTCATGAATACAGAGATATCAGAGGAAAAGTGCAGAACAAGTAGTCTAGAGGAGTGCAATGAGCTTTGTAGTAGCAGAATTAGACCTTGAGAATGTTGTGAATAAGCATAAAGTATTCAGAACAGACCTGATCTTCAATATAAGTGTACAACTGTCTGCTGGTGGGGATTCGAGATGCAGAAACCTGTCTGGAAAATGCAAGAGGCTAGTAGGTCTAAGGAATAATTCACTCAAAAATCAAATTGCTGCCATTATTTACTCACCCTGTTGTTACAAACTCATATAATATCACATTAGCAAAACTTTGCCGCAACTTCCCAGGCAAAAAAAGGTCCAGTAGTGTAGCAATGTATTTCCAACCAAGCAGCTTTGTGTTGCAGTTTGATTATAGTGTTATGATGACCATATGGATTCCTACTGAAACGTGACCAAACTTTAACACAAAAATAGAACATTTTAAGAATTTGATCTATATTACATGTTTTTGAAGGCATAAATAGCATTGTGTGAAGAGGAGACAAAATTCTCCTCCAGTGTACTATGACCCGTTATTACTTGGCCTTTGAGTTGAACTGCAGAAAGCAATACAGGTTTAAAATGACATGAGGTTACATGTTGAGGATGTTCATTTCAAAAACAGAAGGTGGGATCTGATTTTATCCATCAGGAACCGATTGGATGAGATTTCATTTTTGATTTGCACTGTTGCATTGTTTTTTGCACACTGTTTCAAGTCCATGTCAACTGAAAATAAAAGTTGTTTCACAGACAAAGCAAGTTACTTAATCTTAATAGCACATAATGAATAAGTCACTGTCATTTCAACAATTTTATGTTGAGTCGTAAGTCGCAAGCCTACATCTAGCTTCAAAATCTGAAAATGCTTTCCACTTACGCAAGATTTTCCATCAAATGTGATTTGATTTACACCAGCCAGATCTAAACATCCATCACTGGATTAGGCGATTAGTCTTATTAATTTCTAAGTCTATCTTTGGCCTGGGCCGAATGATTAGCTGGATGTTTAATGCGTACGTGGGTTTAGTAAGGAACATGGCGACAGAAGCATCTGAAAGCCTTGTAGATTAGAGCCGTTAATCTGGTTTGGGTGACAGTGGTCTGGCTAGACTCAGGACTGCAGCTGGCACCAGAGGTCTGGGGGATTAAATTAGAGCCAGCAGGCAGCAGGAGGAACTGGGTGGAGATGTGTTTATCAGTGCCCTTTTTCCATCTGGGCTTCCTTCTTCATTCCTTCTTTATTGTTTATCAAAACTATGAAATTGTATAAACGGAAGTTTGGGAATCAATGAGTGGTCAAAAAAGTTTACAAGTCAAAATCTGCCTCCAAGGCAAGACACCATGCACACTGTCCCAATATTCTGAAGTACATGCTAGGATGCTTTTTAAAGGAGTTAGTCATATGTTGGCAGATTTTCCTCCATCTTGACAATCTAGACTAGACTTTCTATTCATCTTGAATATTCAGATTGACAGGTTTATAATTAAATAATTCCCACATATTTTGTAGACAAATATAAAACCTTATAAAAGTTTTTATTTTGTATATGAAGTGTAATTATAAGCCCTCTTATATTGAGGTTTAAGATAACGAGAAACTAATTAAATTGTGTCCGAACTTTTGGCTGTGTTATCATTTGCTGGCTCATTTGTTCAGCAAAATCTATTCTGTACAGCACTCTAAGAAAAATGTGTTAAAATGTCTCCAAGTATACTACATTTATACAAAGGAATTTTCTGTATAAAATTATTTTATACAGGTGTTTTACCTGTATATGAATTTGCATGTGTTCATTTGTAAGAAGTTGCCAAGAATTGGCCGCCAATGTACGTCATTAGCTCTATTATTACAAAATGATGCAAACTAATGACTTGGCACCTATGAGTCATGTCTAATAAAATATTAATGTCTCTCAAAAATCAGTTTCAACTCAATGCTTTAGGTAAGGTCATCTTATTGTAGACTGATTAAACTGTTATATAAAATAATAATGGCATTCTGCACTGCAGCCATTACTGGTACAAGTACAAAAACACTTTTTTTGACAATGAGATAGTTTGAAGGACACACTATTTCTGGTGATAGAGTGACCGATCATACAAGGCATAAGATGAAGAATGAAGTCAAGCACAGGAACACGTCAGTCACACAAGAGCCCACAAAGGGTCAAGACAAACATCTACATTTATCTATCCCAACACACTCCACACAGAGTCAACATCTGAAGGTGAAAGTACAACAAAAGACACTCTCACCAAAGGCTTACTGCAAAATGATGTAATCATAGCCATTACAATTTCATTTCAGGGAGGATATTTGTTTGCAGGTGAAATTAGGGTTGAGATTATATTCAATTTCCTTCAAAATATTGGGTAGGATAACAATGTCTTTCCAGAGCAGCATCTAAAAGGGTTATTTTCCCGTTCATTTTTTTTTTTAATCAAAAAATGCTGAAGTATAATTATGAAATTGAATACTGCATGCCATGGTGCAAAGATATGACATGCAGATAACTGCATTTGTCATCCCAACAAATTGTTCAGGCAAGTGGACGATGGTGAAAAGAACGCATTTAGAAAAAAATTACATATTGTGAAGCAAAAAAGACAGTTCAGGTCTGACACATGGACATAGTACTGAGTTATAATGTAAATATCATATAAATATGATAATCATTTAGCTATCACAGTTTCATCATCTGATCTTAGCACTCTTCTTCAAAAGATAACCTTCCTCTCGTGGTCTATTTTGTGCAAGCTACTCTGCAGTCCACCAAAAAAAAAATATCGCAAAGCTTTTTGCTCGGTTTCCTTCCACAAAACCTGGTTTCTAATTAAAGGTTTAGAAATGCAAAGCCAATTTCATTACATGAAAAAATCTGTGATCATTTTCAGTAAAATACACCTCAAAATTGAGTTTCTGGCTGATTAGGGTATCTACAGTAACACTGAACACTGCATGTATCCAGGCTCACAGCTTAATTTCCTATTTCCTTACAATAATAAAGGCAATCAAGCCCTTAAAGGTGGTCTAATGATCAACCACTTATACAAGTGTTGTCTCTCATTCCTGGTTATTACTTTTGACATTTTAATCAAGCGTCTATTCAGAAGTACAGCAGCGGCTATAGTTTTTGAGACCACTCGGGTAGCTGACAAAAAAGCCTCCTTTTGGATGGTGAAAAAAGAAATAATGATTTTCCGTCCAACCCCTATTTGCCTGTAATCAAATCTGCAATATCATGTGGTGCAAACGTGAGGTAGGACAATCTGAAGCCTTGCTAACCTTGGGGAAAGTTAATAGCTTCAAAAACTTATTTTTTTCTTTTATTCCCAAATAATAAGGTACCTATGTTCAGAATGTGAAATTTTGTCATAAAATTGGATAAATTATTTGCAGACATCTTGTCCCCTATGAAACACTGTGTCATCAAACAATATGATATTAGTCCAACTGTAGAGCAGACGAAGATAAGTAATTCTTTTCACTATAGTGAATGTTTCTGAGGGTAAATGAAAATCCATTTCTGCACAGGCATATACTAGGGGTGGTCGATATACTAGTAGACACGATTAAGTAGAAATTGTCAACTGGTAGAGATTTTTGATTATCGTTTCTCTATCACGGTTACACGGTCATGTAACATTGCTGTGCAAGAACATTGTGCTGTGTTTTAAGCATTGTGGTTTAAAAACAATTAATTTTAAGCTGTTGAATGGGGCGGGGCCGAGAGACGTGGGAACAGGAGCGAGGCCGGTTGAGTGGTTGGAGATGAACGACACCTGTTCGACCCACCGGTCTCAGTCCCACGGAGGAGATGGAAGGATATAAAACAGGAGCGACGACAGTGAAGGACGTGAGACGAGTGGGTCGAACAGGTGTCGTTCATCTCCAATCACTCCACCGGCCTCGCTCCTGTTCCCACGTCTCTCGGCCCCGCCCCACTCGTCACACTCATATTGTAATATAAGATATTGGTCACATTGCCCACTCCTAGCAAGCATAAACCTTTAAGTCTTTGCTAAAAGATCCATTTAACAACCAATTAACCCTTAGGGGACTAAGCCCTTTTTGGTCCGTTTTCTCTATTTTTACATTTCAGCTTATAAACCATATGTAATGATGATGGACCACCATGTATTTGGTATCGATGGATTCAGAAGACCCTAAGCTACCATAAGCATGCATGCAATATGTTTATAAAGGAAGTATGAGTGAAAAATTGTACAATAAACTAGAGAATTTCAAAACAAAAATGAGATTTTTGTCATTTATTACTGAAAATCCTACCTCACACAACAAAAGTGAAAAGTTTTTGACCCAAAAATATATTTTTCAAACCCTTTGCTTGACAGAAATGGGTTAATGTTCAATCAAATGTGTAAAGAACAATTCAATAATTAACTTTATTTACAAACAGTCCTAGGCATTTTTTCATTTTTGGGACTAAGCCCTTTTTGGTCTGTTTTCTCTATTTTTACATTTCAGCTTATAAACCATATGTAATGATGATGGACCACCATGTATTTGGTATCGATGGATTCAGAAGACCCTAAGCTACCATAAGCATGCATGCAATATGTTTATAAAGGAAGTATGAGTGAAAAATTGTACAATAAACTAGAGAATTTCAAAAACGAAAATGAGATTTTTTTGTCATTTATTACTGAAAATCCTACCTCACACAACAAAAGTGAAAAGTTTTTGACCCAAAAATATATTTTTCAAATCCTTTGCTTGACAGAAATGGGTTAATGTTCAATCAAATGTGTAAAGAACAATTCAATAATTAACTTTATTTACAAACAGTCCTAGGCGTTTTTTTATTTTTGGGACTAAGCCCTTTTTGGTCTGTTTTCTCTATTTTTACATTTCGGCTTATAAACCATATGTAATGATGATGGACCACCATGTATTTGGTATCGATGGATTCAGAAGACCCCAAGCTACCATAAGCATGCATGCAATATGTTTATAAAGGAAGTATGAGTGAAAAATTGTACAATAAACTAGAGAATTTCAAAAACGAAAATGAGATTTTTTTGTCATTTATTACTGAAAAACACACAATATAGAACAGTTTTTGAAAAAAAATTTTTTTTTTCAAACTCTTTGCTTGACAGAAATGTGTTATTGTTTAATCAAATGTGTAAAGAACAATTAAATAATTAACTTTTTTTACAAACAGTCCTAGGCATGCCAGTGAGCAAAGCAAGGCCTCTCCAGGAAGTTGCAGAGGGGCACATGGCATGCCCCACACTGCCAGGGGGTCTTGTTGTACACTTTGCTTGCCTTGCAGTGCTCACAGTACTTTCTGACATCTGCAGGCATGTGTGCAGGGTTTGCTGGGTCCAAGGGACAATGGGTAGGGGTGTGCGGCGAGTTGTCCTGTCTGCATCCTGCATCAGAGCAAATACACAATCAAACTGGAAGCTTTTTTTGTGTCAAAATTCAATGTAAAAAAAATAACTCCTATAAACTCATGTAACCCTATGAAACTCCACTGTACACTAAAAACACATTTCACCTCTCTTGACCTGAGCAGTTTACTTAGTTGAGTAAGTCAGTCTATTGAAACAAATTTCACACCACTCTTGAACTGAGTTTACAGGGAAAGAGTAGTATGGTACACTAAAACAAATATTTCATGCCTCAATCGCTATCTGACTAAAAATCCAAAACATATACATAGTCAAGATTATTTGAAGTTACATACCAGTCCTCAAATGGATCTTCCCCATCCTGGTAAAATACTTCATCATCTGTGTAAAAGCTGTCTGCTCCAGATTTCCCCTCGTCACTTTCCAGTAATTGTTCCAGAGCTTGTTCTGCCCTAAATCTTTTACTGCTTGCCATTTTGATAAAACAATTCTGTAATAATGCTATATCGCTCTCGAATTTATCTCTTTGTGCTCGCTAATACTCCGATCGCTTTCTGCTTTCTCCACCTCATGCTGATTCTCCGATCGGTTATTGATTACACCTGGCTGGAGGTCGTTTTACTATAGTCCAGCCCAGCTTTTACAAGGCTACAGCAGAGCTACAGAGTCCTCTGAATGGCTAGAATAAATCATGGTAACCTTCCTCTGATTGGGTTAGAAAAATATTCCTCCCAGCGGTTTTTACATTGGTTGTTGCGTGTTGAATCTGCCTAACATAATAGTTTTCATTGGCCTGTTTACGCAGTGGTATTGCGCAATAAGGGAAGCGTGTTTAACCTACAAACAAACTGTTTTTGAGATAACTACACATTTGTGAAAGTATGCCATTTTGGGCGGTACCGCCCAATCCGTCCCCAGAGGGTTAAACAACCAAAAATAGCTAATTGAATATTCAAAAATATTGAAATTTTATGGGGGCAACATAATGTTGATTAACTGTAATAATCATTAATTGTTTCAATCAAATTAATAGTTAAATTATTCAATTTAAATGATACAAATACAACATCTCTGCTTCAGAAAACAAGCATTTTCATATTTGGATTTCTAATTAAAAATATTAAAATTAGGCTACTTAGATACAGCCCTTGTGACATACTCCTGATGTGACAACTAGGCACAGTCTCCGTTAACACCTGAATTTCACATGATGCACTTCAGTGGCCTAGATGAATGGGCATCTATGCTTGAGTTTACATTACTGAAACTAAACATTGTTGCATATAATGACAGGTTTATGTAGCCTGCTTTTGAGGTCAATGAATGTATTTGCAATATCGTAGCTGCATGAGCTTGCAGCATGTGTAAATATCAGGTAATACTCTTAAGTGCAGAATTTTTTGTTGTTGTGAATATTAGC
Source organism: Carassius carassius (assembly GCF_963082965.1). Classification (NCBI taxonomy): domain Eukaryota; kingdom Metazoa; phylum Chordata; class Actinopteri; order Cypriniformes; family Cyprinidae; genus Carassius; species Carassius carassius. The sequence continues at coordinate 14,106,043 of NC_081780.1, read as the reverse complement.
TAATTGAAACATGAGCACCTTAAAAGTCCATGTATACACTCATTACACCAGATTGACCTTAGCACATGGATGCTTTTCATAATGCAGACGGTCCTCAGCAGGGTCTGTACTGCAGTACCCTCCAGCACTTACGCAGCTCACACTACAGTACTCACCAGCGCAAACATTGTAAAGTCATTAGCATTAGCATGCTAACCCAATACCACAGTGTCGCCTGCCGTTTGGCCATTTCATTTGGGTGTGCTGTCACTCTTGTGTGAGTTGACTAATGAGATAAATACCCAGAACACATTATATTGTTTTGCCTCAGCAAAAGCATTTGTTATCGTCATCCTTGGACGTTCAGACAGAATTTCTCCAGAGAGTGAAGTAAACGTACATGAGGAGGGGCGGATGTGTCTTTAATTCCCCAAAAACAAGTGGTGTTTGAGAGAAGAGGAAGTAGATCTCCATTCCTCGTCCCCAGGTCCCCAGCCATCACTGCTTTCATGAGATAGTGGTTTTAATGGAAGTGCTTGCTGCCTCCCAGCTGGGGGTTGGCAGTGTGTTACAAAGATACCTCAGGTAATGGAGTGCTCCTGGTCAGACCTCATTTTGACTTAATAAGGAAAAGAGGCAGCATTTGATTGGCTTCCTCACATCTGTTGTAAATAAGCTTTTTTTTAACGATTCAAAAGGGATCATGTTTCAGTGAATCACAGGAAGACAAGTAGGCTGTTTATTTCAGACCTCTGATTACTGGGATGTTCATACAGTTCTTCTGAAACCAGGGACCCCATGGTGGAAAGAGCCAGAGCAGGAACACGATTACATTCCGCATAAAACTGATTGTTGCCTGGCCAAAAATAGCATGCATATAATACTACAATAAATGTATATAGTTTGTTAAGATTACACTGCCAATAAAAAATGTAAAATAATTAAAATAACTATTGCTGATGTTCACATAAATAAATAAACTAATAAAAAGTTTGAGATCAAACACAAATTAGCAGACTGCTATTGAAGACAACTGGTCTATATAAGTCCACACTAAAACAAGGGTTAATTTCTCTTCCACAAGTCTTTGTTCTTGAACAGACACACACAAACACATCAAAATACTTTTGTCTCTGCAATTATTCTCATAAACACAGTCGTCTTAAGTAAAGGAAAGAGTTGAGAAAGAAAAGGAATGTGTATGATTATATTGGATCCATGCATCAAGTCTTAAAGTGACAGCAGCCTATAAATACCTGCTGCTGTCAATGTCATTTATGTTATCCAAAAAAAAAACAAAAAAAACAGGGCATTAGCAAAGATTAATCTGTATTCACTTTATACAGTGGACACTAGGGCTTTTGACACAAATTTGCCAGTTTGATTTGATTATGCTTCATGAGCTTGCAATTCTGATGCAAGTCGATATGATTATTTTGGAAATCCACAGTACACACAGTACACAGCAAATTTTCTCAAAGAAAAAAGCTGCCAGTTGGTACTACATTATTATAATATTGAAGGTTAAAATTAACTGATTTGTATACCCTTGTTGTTTGATAATTGTAATTAAACTTACAGAATTTGAAATCTGAGACCGTTTCATATCAGAAGTAAAAAAGCAAAAAGCTTATTGTGATTTAATGGATGTGAGGCGTGCTACAATGTTTCATTCATTACCTGAAAACAGGCTAGATTACTTAATTATTGGGATTTAGGAATAAATATTGTTTCATTAGAACGCGAATCAGTTAAAATTGAGAAATCAACATTTTTACCCAGCCATATTAAATATATAGAGAGTTATTTTTTTTATTTAGGCATAATTATTACATTTCTGTTCTTAGATGTTAGACCTTATTATATTTTTTACTTTGTTATACTGTACTTGTCTATGCTTACAGTTTATTTATTTAATAATTGTTTATTTGTTCTTTGACAATTAAGCACATGGCCTCACCAAACCCTCATTATCAAAATGCACACAGGCACGCAGTAATATAATAGTACAAAAAAATAAAAAGGATGCATTAAGCTGATCAAAAGTGACAAAGCACTGACAGATCATTTGATGTTTCTTCTTCATTTCTGTATAAGTACAACTACAGCTATTTCTTTCCATATTTGTTCTATTATTTAACATATTATGCAATACACAATCATGTATTTTGTCTGAGTGTGATTGGCTGTATCGACAATCCTTTCATTTGACAACGCTCAATTTCCAGCTGTAATTTGTATTTAATGTCTATTGGCAAAAGCAAAATGAACACTGTAATTTCCGAATGCCACATTACATTCATTATAAATGCTTAGTAAACAAAGGATCCTGGGTTTCTACTGAGCTCAGGCAAAGCCAAACAAGTCTGAACCAGTCGTATCCTATTTGCACGTCTGGAGTTTGGATGTTGTAATTAGTGTTGTGCGATGGAGCCCTCTTCAGGAAAATCACATTCTGATTGCTCATTACAGCCTAATGAAAATATAATCAGCCATAAATGAAAAGCATTTCGATATTTTTATCACTGTCCGTGAGTCGACGTGGGTTTTATACTGTAAAGTTTTGTCTAATCTTTTGATCAGAAGGTATCAAATATGTTTGTGTGATTAGATCGCTTTCCTAAGCTGCTAGAGAATTTCACACTCCATAGGCAGTACCATCTGTGAATGTCTAGAAGACTGATTTCATTATGACATTTAGATTGTGTGAATGTTGCACAGTCAGTATCTCGACCACAACGCATTAAGGCTCTCTCAATTTCTCATCGCATGGATCGGTGCTCTAGTCGCAACAGGGATGTTGGTTATGTAAGCTTTCTTTTTATGTTGTGTAAACTAGTCTGGGCCTTCCATGTCAGTATGGCTCACTCCTGTGTTGGGAATATGTGGGTGTTGAAGTGTGTGTTTGTCTATCCACTGAAAGAGATGTGTATGAAACAAGCCGCCACATCAGGCACTCTCTTCAAGATGGATATTAAGCAGAACCAGACAAAACAAAGTATAATAATCAATTTAAGTAATCATTCTATACATATATTGCAAAGGCGTAATGGTCCCAAATATTTGGTACACATTTTCAAGCCCATACAAATAATAATGTAATGGCACATGAAAATAACATATTATTCAAATTAGGCTTGCCGAAATAGATGGTGATACCGCAACAACAATTTACGTCACTTGCTTTAGATTTTTTATAGTAATAAAAATAATTAAGCTCAGTAAAAGAACAGACACTGCAATTAAAAACTGCTCAATGCAGCGTGCCGAAAGATAGATACATCACAGATCAGATTTCATTTAACAGTGAGGAGAGTGAGTCGAGATCACTGACAAGAAGAGTGAGGTGAGACAGACAAGACGATGGCGGATGATTTAATTTCAAAACAAAATGCAAAAGCACCAGTTTGCCAATATTTTGGATTTTGAAAAGCCTGTTAACTTTTGCCATTTATCTAAGGAGATTTTGGAAGTTTTGTAAAACATTTGTTTCTGATTTAATTGGTTCCATATTGTTTGCAGATTTTTACTTTATTTAAACTTTGTCATTTATTTATTTTATTTGACATTAAGGTGCATGCCATGCCTCCAAGCTTTCTTACTCGTTCTGCAAATAAACATTCTACATTTCTTATTTATTTGGTTATATAGTATATGTTTACTTAGGTATAAAAAACTGGAAATAGGCTATTTAAACTTTATGTAAGTTATTTGTTATTTTATATCAGGCATAGCCTGCCCTATAGCATGGTGTATTTGTATTTGTTTTGTTAATAAAAGTTCTTTGTTTTACATAAAGGCTAAAGGAGTTTGACATTCTATTATGTTGTTGCATTCAAGCAGATGATGCCGAACTGCCGCTAATTCTAATTCCAATTCCAACTCCTAACTTAATTTTTTGCACTTAAGTATTTTAATACCACGTGAAATTAGAAGATAAATGCACCATATTTAATTCAGTTTTGTTGCACCATTTAAAAAAATGACGATCCATGCTATAATCTAACAACTTCACATACACTGCTATAAAAAGCAGATGGTTATTAAAACCCCTGCTTTTCTGCAAAGCAATGTATATTTACACACAGACATGTTAAGAAACATTTTGTCAGAACATGTTGCTTTTTTCAGTTATTTGATTGACACGGCACAGCAATTGGATTTGAAGTCTGCAGAGCTTAGAAAACAAAGCATCTGAAAAGCGTATTCAGTTCCTGTACCTCAAGCTCGACTGCTCATCAAGGCGTTAAGTAAACACTCATGTCTGAATCCCAGCTAAACCTCTTTATTAATTATTCATGAGAAACATCAGTATTTCATGAGCATTTGCCCAGTCTCACTCCCATTCATTTTAAAATGTTTTTCATTGAGCTTCAGTTTGATTAGCTTAGTCTTAACTTGGATGGCCAATGGGAGTGTCCTTTTGAGGCGAATTCAGCTTAAAAAGGTCCGGAGACAACTCTCTGACAGTTTCCCCCTTGAGACGGGCACTCAATAGCAAGGCCAATAAGGAGCCATGATTGCCTCATCAAGCCTAAATGGTGAAGGGTTTGCAGCATTCGTGGATGAAACCTTCGAGTTTGTCATCTAGCATCATTACGATCATCGCTACCCAATTGGCCACTGCTTGATGCTCTCATCTAATCCAGGTCAAGGCTTTGCAGCTGAAGACAAATAAACTGTCAATTACAGAAGATACTCGAACTGATTGCCCCAGTAGGAGATGAAGAAAACCTTTAAATATCAAGGTCAGCAGGTTGTCATAGTTCATGTTGATTCACTGTTTTTTAATCTAAAAAAAACCCTAATATTGTGGCTGAAGTCCCCTTTGTAATTTTTCAGGCTAAAGAAAAGTTTGTTTTCATCAAGGCTTGAGATCAATACCTCATTGAAGTGCTGTCCTGAGGGTTTCCGCTAATGCTGCCCGCTGCTGCACTTCTCAGGAAAATAGGGAGTGACAGAGGGTCGCCGCTGCTGGGTTCATCTCCCCCTGACCTTTACGTCCCCTTTGGGGATCTGTCTTTTTCACTGGGACAGGATGTAACCCAGGCACAGCAGAGGGCAGGAACAAAACAAAGAAAAGTTGCACCATGATGTTTGCAGCCGCCCACCTCTGCCACCCGCAGCTCTCTTCAACGAGCTCTTGAAAGTCATTGCTTCAAATTTGGAACAATAAGTACAAAGTACTTTAAACACAGTGTGTTTAGTACACCACCATCCTCTCAACTGGAGCACAATTTGAGCAGCGGTGGCCAAATGCTCAAAAACTGAAATTATTTAAAGTGACTATGTAATGAAATGACAACTAGAGGGTATGAGGAAGAAAAAAAGGAATTTCCTCTTTTGTTTTTCTGAACATGTCAAAAAGTGAGGAAGTGCAGTGGTTGATTGATCGCAGCCATGAAGACAATGTGGGAAAAATGCTCAAGGTTAAAACAATGACCAATGAGGCATTAACAGAGGAGTTGAAATGATTGATATGGGTGACAAAGTGAAGACCCAGGGCTGCAGCACAGAACCAGTCTCCACACCCAGATGGGACTTCAGTATTCTGTGTCTACTACTTCTGCTCACCTGGGGAAAGACAGGGACTCAGCACTGGACCTCTTACAGCTTTGCAAGACTGGTGAAAATGAGGGGTGAGGAGTGGTCTCTCATGTTGTTGGTTCTACTTTCCATTAGATACAGCTGTTTTGTTGTGGGTTTTTATAGAATGTTGCCTTTAGACTTAGCTTTAATGTGCCAGGGTTTTAAACAAGAAACAAAACAAAACATAAACACATATTTACATATATACACATATAAGTATAGCATTTCATAAATAACATCACTTAATACGAATCCCGGAAACGTAGAAATGTAGTCTTATCAACTCTGAAGCTGTACATGTAGGAAAAATTAAGCAAACCGATATATTAATAAATAAATAGATTAAAAAAAAAAAAAAATCACAGGCAAATAAAAAACACAATAAATAAAATATTTAAAGGAATAGTTCACCCAAAAATGAAAATGTGGTCATTATTTACTCACCCTCATGTCTTATCAAACCTGTAGAAGTTTCTTTCTAATGTTTAGCACAAAAGATATTCTGAAGAGTTTTGAAGAACCAAACAGTTATACTTATAAATTTTTTATGTTCATCATAAGAAAGAAACTCATACAGGTTTGGAATGATATGAGGGTGATTAAATTATGATAACATTTTAAACTGGTGAACTATCCCTTATTAGATGTACATATTAAAAGTATAAAATATTAAAAGTATAAACATATCACATTAAATAAACAGTAACATAACAACGCATTTACTATGAATTCAGCCTCACACAATCAGAAAAGGTTAATGTATGGAAAAGAATATATAATATGTAAAAAAGATAAGAAAATATATTAATAATAAATAAAATGCTTAAAATATGAAAAGTTAATAAAAAAACTAAAAATATAAAATGTAGTAAATAAATGTTAAGATTTAGGAAAACAATAACCATGAAAATATAGAATTGAAGCTTTATCCATAAAGAAACCGTAAATGTGGAAAAGACAATGCAGATGCAGTCTAGAACAATAGAATATAATAACCCTTTCTAAAGTTGCAATGTTACCTACAAGTTTCTGTCTGCATTATTCAAAGCACCCTGCAATTATATGCCTGTGAGTGACAGGAGAAGGTAAGATTGCACATTGTCTTCTGTTCTGTCCCTATCACACATGCTCTCTCATTACCAGCACTACCAATGCTCTACTGTTTCTGTAGTGAGCTATTTGAACTGGTTACTCCCCAAGGTCGACCAACATCTCCACCAACAGCGACAACCACAGCCCCTGCTGACAGCCAGTCACATTTATATTTAGCCAGAGAGGAAGAGGAGGAGGAAGAGGTGCCAACTGAATAAGCCAGCTTCCCCTCTGTGCAAGAGATGCATCCTGTAAGATCCGCCTGCCTGCGTCTCTCACTTTCACTCTGTCTCTCTCTGACCCAGAAAAACAGCCCTGGCACGACGGAGAAATGCAGGAGTGCAGACACACCTAAATATAAATAACTTTGTGCTACTTACATGTCTAATGACGGGTCGAAGCCTGAAAACGTTAGAGTTTAGAGTTTGGAATGCCTGCAGTGAATTTTCTGGCATTACATTCACAAGAGTTACAATCCCAGGGGTTGTTTTTTTATTATATACAACCATCAAAAAACTAAATCAAAATTGATATATTAAGATAACTAACAATTTTTGTAAAACTTCAGAATCCACAGCTTACGGTGGTCAAGCAGGCTTTGAAACACTTTTGAAACAAGCTGATTCACTTTTGCTAATTAACTGCTAAGTAACTGCTAATTAACTAGATTGGACCTATCTTAAACCTGCTAGAACACCTGTAAACCAGCAATCACCAGAAGCTGGTTTTAGCTGGATTTTAGCACAAAGAATTTGCTTGTTAAAATGATAATACAGCTTCTGTTCTTCACAAATTTTAGACCGAGAAAAATAATTAAAGAACAAAAGTCAAAAAAAAAACCTAGAGGGTCATTTCTCATGCACCACCCAGGGAATAAATAATCAACTTGATTTGGTCCAATGCGGCCAGTCATGCTGCATTGTTATTTGAGGGGCTGTTAGGATCAGTTTAAAGTGTGAAATTAATAAAGGGCAAACTGAATGTGATAGAAAGGTGGTAAGAATTGAGCTGAAACAGAAGGGAAGGGACAGAGTAGAGGCCTAACAGAGGATGAGAGGTGTGTGTGTGTTGTGGGGACAGACTGGAGGGCAGTGGGAGGTTTGGCACAAGGACAGAGATTACAGAACCGTACTTGGGGGAGGTCTGAAAGGAGGATGCTATGACCTTTCCCTACTCACAACACAGCCAGCACCAGATTCACAGAGAAAAAGACTTGATAGTTTAGAGTCAAAAGTGCTGGACTCATGGGTGGTCAACCCATGCTAGATTAGTAGGACATTTATACAGGATGACAGGATGGATCAGATAAATTAAAAATTTTATTTAAATAATTTAATAAAATGTATGCATTTAGCAGACGCTTTTATCCAAAGCGACTTACAGTGCATTCAGGCTATCAATTTTTACCTATCATGTGTTCCCGGGAATCGAATCCCCAACCTTGCGCTTGATAGCACAATGCTCTACCAATTGAGTTACAGGAACACTAAAATAAATATATATAAAATATATTGCGATATCCAATAATATCATCTACCCGAGCCCCACTTCCACCACGCCCTGTCCCCATCGAGATCATAAACACACACCATGTTCAGTTTGGGCTTAACTATTGCCACATTAAAGTTTGGTTTTACTCTTCTTATTTTGTGCTAAAATAAATATTCAGAAACATATGCAGTGCTACTATTTGTCTTTTTTCTTTTTAACTTTTATTAAACTGCAGATCAGAATAGAATAGGCCTATACCCTAAAAAAGGATAAATGATATTGGAACGCATCTCCAAAATAATCGCATACACAGACGCACGTTGTCATAACAGCAGTCAACGCCGAACATCAGCCAAATAAAATATAAGCTCACAAGGTCACAAAAGTGATTCAATCAAGATCATTGAGGTATTTTCTTTTCTTTTGTTCTTTGATTGACAATGCCTAAGCATAAAAGCACTGTATGTGTGTTTTTTAAAAACGTATTAAATGACAATTCTTTTAATTAAGTTTTCTGGAGTTTGCTTCAGAAGTGTTTTATTTAACAGGGCAAATCAAACAGAGCAGTGTGTTTATAGTGGTTTCACAAAGGATGAGCAAATGGGCTTGTGTTTGCATTGAAGTGTGCACCTGTACAGTGGCTACTTTATCCCTCACCTTCCCAGAGCAGTTTGAGACAACACAGACGACAGAAAAGGGCAGATCCTAACATGACCCGGAGCACATTTATTGTTACAAGCACTTTTCAGAGCCACAGACACATGATTTACCTGTAAGTACGACACCTGCAATCTTTAAAGCATCTTAAAATTCAAAACCACTGTTGCTGAGATACATGAAAGGTACCCTGCTTTATGCCTGCCAAAAACCGGGCCTTCTTTCAGACGCAAACCAGTCACCTTGCTGTAATGGGCCACAACTGCAATACACTGAATCAGTTACCATCAGTGGAGATGTTGTTAGGGTCCAGACAACATTGTTCATTTACTCAGCATGCTTATTTGGGTATCACAGTGCAATTGTTCAGGGCAGGTGGGGATGCCACCTCACCTTGCTAAGATGCAAATGGACAGTCCTGAACACCTGCAGTCGGTCAGATGGTGTTTCCAGCGATTTTGTCCTCTGAGAAAGAACAGAAGGCATGACGAAGCAGTCAGAAAAGATCTGTTAGCATTGATGAGCATATGAACATCAAGTATATACTGTATAATGTATAAAGAATGCTAATCTGGATATTTTGCTGTTGACCAACATACCAGTGGCTACTTAAATCTCTTTCATATCATTTTGCATCCTCTCAAACTTGAATTTGAATCAAGCTAATTGGCCCCATCTTGTGACTCAAAATAGTTACTATGACTACTAACTGCATTAAACAATGGTCTTCAGTCTTCAATTAAATCAACAAAAAGAAAGTATTTCTCAGAACAACAACTGTTAAAAGCTACATAGAGCTGGATGAAAGAACTTAAAGTCAGCATGAAAGGAAAATTCACATACATTCATGCACAATTCATCCATTTATGTTTTGTTTGTTTCTTTGTTATTTATTGTTTAATCGAAATGTCACAATGTGATCTGGTGAAAACGACTTCTCTCTGGTGATTTATGCCACACTTCTTCAATCATTTAACCCACTTCAACCTGCATGCTTGCATTTATTTTTGAGTATAACACCCACATCTAGAGCAGCACAATTAATTGTTAAAGGATCTTGATTCAAATACCCATGTGATCTTATTTATAAATGACAATGTTTCGTCTGTGTCTGTTAAACATTTGGCAAAGTCATATCGGAACATTCAAATCGGTGTACACATTGCCGCTTTTTCACGAGTCTACTTTTGGAACTTAACAGCTATAAATCTTGCTAAAACCACAATAAATTGTCTTCCTTGTAAAACTGGCTGAAAGTAAATGTGCCGTCATCACAAGCTAGTATTTTTCCTATTCAAGTGCAACCTTGCAGTAAAACCCACTGTAAAAACAACATAGAAGCCAGATTCTCTCATATGATCTGAAGCAAGATTTGTGGTTTTCTTGAGCAGATGATGCTAAAGAAGGTATGATTTTAAAGCAAGTCCAACCAGGTTCAAGGAATCACAGAAACTAACATGAGGCACCAGCTCCAATTCCAAGCCTCTTGGATTGATTTTTTTCCGCATTCTACAAATAGATTCCTATGCCACAAATAGCCTCCTATGGAAGCAGTCAGACATTAATACTTCCCCATCAGATATCCCCACATTGGACCTGGTTTTATTAGTCAATATTTGCCCCCCTTGCATAAAAACTGAGCATCTTTTGACCTGAGAGGTGCAGGGAGAAACACTTGGTTCATTGACATTCATCAGGAGGACCTATTTAGCCTAAGGTCGGCAGATTCCATAGAATTCCATAGTGGCTTCATTGGAAACACTAGGAGATATTAGCCACCGTAATGTTGTAATGTTCTGCATGTAGTGTATATAGTACTGTATGTGTAGTCTTAATACACACAAATACACACAAATATTTTAATCTCGCACAAAAACGTTAAATGCCTGGTTTCTTTCCATTTCATTTTTGTAGCTATTTAATATTTATTTGGCTTGAGCTGATTTGCACTGTGATTGTCAGTAACAAAATTAAATTTATTTATTTACAAACCAGAAGGATATTTGAAGGAGAATGTCACCACTGAAATTTTAATGTAGAAATCCAATGTTACTCATTATTATTACTACATTACTTTTGACCATGATCAAGCTTGGAAAGCACAATTTTACTAAGTGCAACCTATAATTTTATTTCGTTAAGAAAGATGTCATCCTCTTATTAGCGCAAAGGTTGTATGCCAATATCCTGAGTCATTTAAACAACTTAGTTAATCCAGAGCAGAAACCTTTTTATTTTGGGTATGTAATTTCTTTCTCCATGCCAAAAATGGGGGGTGACTGGTAAGGGGTTAATTTCCTTTCATCATATGCCAGTGGATTAGTTTGTGGGAGGCATTTGACATTAATCCTAAATACATGTAATGTTTTAATAAATGTGCAGGAAATAGAAGTTGGTGTGGTTCCGATCAGTTATGAAATCTGTCTGAAATGGATCTTAATGTCCTCAAGAACATTCAGAAGCAGATATAAAGTCCTATGGCACTTCATAGTATAAATAGTGGCTGGACCTTTCAGAGGGCATATAATTCACAAGATCCGAAGGTGGCTGTTTTGCACCAAAATCAATAATGTCTTAACCTCCTTGAAGAGGGATTTGTACTTGATATGCTTTGAAACACTTATAACACCTTACACGAGCAAAGACATAAAAAAAGAGAACAAAAGGGAGATAGAGAACAGAATGTGCCAAACAGGTACATTTACATTGATTCTTTTCTCTTGCTACCTGATATAGTGCAAGGTATCTTCAAAGTATAAAGGATTGGTTTGTTTAGGATCAAGGAGACAGTCCTGCAAATCATGAAGAGCTTAAATCTTTCCTGTCAGTGAGCTCATCACATACTGGAGCACATCGTTCCCATAAACAACACACCAGTCTTTAAACATATCATCAATTAGAAGCCTTCCTGGAGCCATTCAGAGCACATAAAACTGTTCATCAAACCATCTGCTGGACAATTTATCGTAACAAAATTCCATTAATTCACTTTCTGCATCAACCCTAACTGCCAAGGGATGAACAATAAGTATAGTCTAGGCCAGTTTTGGTCAGTTGAATGTAGCCGGTTATCAATATTTTATTGACAATTTGAGAAGCAAAAACATATGTGTTGAGGCTCCCATAACAAAATGAATAAAGCAATCCAACAATGTAATGCATTTATTTTTACAGCTTAAGTGAAAGATAATTGTTCAATTGGATCACAATTGAATTGGTTTGTGGTGTGCCACATTTAATTATGCGCTGAAATAATATTTGAGTTATCCAGTGCCTCCAATTAAAATGGGCACATAAATGCAATACTGAATGTAACATGATGATTGTAATGAAAAAAAAAAGATTATTAAAAGTATGCTAAATTTGATTTCTTTGAGTAGGCAGCTTGGGTCGATGTGATTTTTGTACATCAAAGTGAAACCTTTTGAAGTTTAACAGAGAGCCCACTGGAATTTGATATCAACAGGATATTTTACAATGTTTTTGGGGGGAGACCATGATAGGTTCTGTGATCAGTGAGCACTGTTAGTGCACTCAGACGTGTCTGAAAAAAAATAATGAAAGGACAATATGGGACACTCAGTGGCTTCTCTGACATTGTCTCATCAATAGCAAATGGAAACAAAAGCATTCTTTTAACTACGAATCATCACAAAATAGAGGATTAAATTAAATTCAATTTGATTGTCCGCTGCTAATGCACTTTCGATCATCTTTTCCAATTTGGCAGCACTTGTCTTTGTCAATTATTCTACAATCACTGGAAATTAATTTTCAGGATGCATTCCATTTTTACAGTCTATCTCTGTTCCTCTCTGCTGTGCAGGCTAAATAGAGGCCCAAAGAGGGACAATTTGACAACAACATCTGGGTGGTCAAAAGGGGTCAAGGTTTGGCTTGTTAGCACGGTCCACCATCTGGATGCAAAAAGCATCTTTCTCTATTGATAGCCATTCAAATCAAGCAACATATATATTACTATAGAACTTGACGGATTGTCCACAATAATGTGGTGCCATCAGACAATCAGCGTTTCCATAATGTTTTATTAATCAAATGGCATTTACTGTGATTGCCTCACAAACAGATAAATAAATAGATGTCTGGCTGCAGAATTGAGCACGCATGAGCAAAGATGACAGTTTTCAAACTCCATACTTCAGAGGAGTCCTTTGTCAGCTGAGCAGGAACCATTGAGATAAATAGCAAGGTTAACAGATAGCATTCTCCACATATTCCAGACACTTAAGCAAGTGAATGCAAAGGCTGGTTTTCTTTCATGTTCAGAGGAGACTCATTACTGGGACTTAAATGCCATCCTGCCTTGAAAATAGGAACTCCAGGATGTTCAGTGAAGACTGGGGTAAGTCATTAAGGTGACTGGCGGTAAAGCCACAGTATTAAAAGAAACCTCAGTCTATTACACTATCAGGGGTTAATACAACTCTGGCGCATTGCCATTACAGATAAATTATGAATGATTTATGCAGCACACATTCAAATCAGGAGGGCTAAGGGTGCAGAGTGCCATTAAACAGCTGTGATTTCATATTTTAGGGTTTAATTAATACATTGAAGACTCATTCTCTCACCTGAAGACTAGCTGCTGACTCAAGGCGAAGACATCATTTTATGGCATGTTAAAGGTACACAATCGCCTCACCTCATATGCTGTCCAAAACCAAAGCCCTGTCCGCATTACATGCCATATCGCCTTTTTTCTCTGCTCACGCCACTGTTCGCCGTTTTGAACGAGCATGTTCAGGCCAATGTGACTGCTCTCTGGCAGCTCACCAACAACAACTGTTATGCAAATTTACCTCTGTGTTTTATTTGGGAGAACAAAGAGATTTCGGGTGGACAGTTTCATCTTTGGTCTCTGTTCACTTTAGGGCTTTCATATTTGTAGGTTTAATTAATTTTCAAAGGCAAGCCTGAGGTTTATTACAATGTGCAAATGATTCTCAGTGGCAGAGCAAAGCATGCTAATCTGCATGTAGCACTTTGTGAAAGGTCATTCCCTCCAGCTCAACGGACAAAGCTCACTCCAAATTGATAAGCTTGACACAAGGGATATGCACAAACACACTTAGACAATACAAAAATATGGACACGTATTCAATAGAATACAATGGTTTGCCCAATGGCGTCTGTGAAGTTATGCAGAATGATAAAGTGCAAAAAATATCTGTTTTTAGCATTACATAAAAAGGACATTTGGGTACTGTTAATTCTAGCACACAGTTTAATTCCAAACCTTTACGAGCTGCCTACAATCAATGTGCAGCTGGTATCTTAAGAAACAACTTCAAACGTACAAAAAGTTATGAAACACCACCAAATAATTATGTCTTTTACGGCAAATTCTATAGCAGTATGTTCCAATGTAGCAAATTCTATAGCAGCATAACATTAATCCTTTGCGGATAATGCAATCCCAGAATGCTCTGCAACAAGTTCCCAATTTCCATGCTACTTTGATTCATGCCTTGAGCATTTCAAACTTTATGGTTTAATTTCAGTTGGAAGACATAATTTGAAGGTAGCTGGCTCTGTATGCAGTAGGTCAGCTCACGCGATTTGGAACAGTTTAATATAAATTACAAAAACATCCATTAACCCATCAGCCATGACATTGGTGGCATAAATATGCACAGCCTGCCTTTACACATGAGGAAGTGGAGGAAGGGGGGGAAAGGTCCCTGAGGTATGACTTTATACACACACACACACAAAGTCACATTTGTTGACTCCATGTCTCTTTGATGTAAATTCTGACATTTCTGGCAGCTCTGTATTCTGTGTGTGATGGCACTGCCTTTTACTGAGGTCAAAAAAAGTGGAGAGATATAGCTCAGTCAAAGTGCAATCACAATTCTATGGATAATAATGGGTATGAGTGGTTTCCTTTCCTTTTGAACCTTATCACATTTAAATTCGCCTCTCTCGAATTTAGCTTCTGTGTGACTGCTTATTAGAATACGGCAATCACAATAGGGCAAGGATCAAAGACATGCAAAAATCTCAGAAGTTGTTAAAATAAAACCAGATTTTACATCCATCAGGCACTTAATTTAAATGGAAGAACAGAACAAGCAACACCACAAAACACCCCCATCCATGGTCAAATCCCATTAAGTCAAGTAAAGTCCGAATAGCTAGAGATGCTTTGAATGGTTGCCGGCATTAAAAAAGGATGATGGTGTGAAACAGAGAGCTTTTCCTTGCTTAGAGGATGAAAAGCTGAAAGAGCCATTATTGACTGAACAGTCATCAAGTTGCACCACAGTTAACTGCCTCTTTCTTTGTGTCAGTGACATAAGAGACAGATAGCCGGCAATACAAGAGCAGGCAAGTGATTTGCCATCTGCTCTAATGGAACTGTCTACCCTCGGGCACTTGCTTTAGCACAGTCAAGAAGGAATGCGGAAGTTGAACACAACAAAAACTCAGTGGTGAATCTAATTGAGTGTTACTGATCCAGTACTGCACTGCAATACTGGGGTTTAAGATTTCCGGATGACCTGTTAGCATGCAGTGACCATATGACCTAAAAAGTCTATCAAAACAAATGACCCATGATATTCAACACTGCTGATATCACAACATGGTTTCCCAGGTTTGTATCACAAAGCATAAAGAACAAGTGTAAACCGACAGCTTGTTGGAACAGGTGTGTCTGTGTTTGATCTATGCATATGCTGGCGTGTGGGCCGTTTGCATGACTGTTTTGACGTGACCACAACAAGGGTTGTGATGATTCACACAGAAAATAAACGGCACAGACACAAGCGCACAAAAATAAACATATGCTCATGCTATCAGATTATCCGATTAGAAAATTACACAATAATACTGTTGCTACTGAAAAAAAAATGTTTATCCATTTTTTTAATCAAATTTTTAGTCATTTATTTTATTTTATTAGTTGAATAAATAACCTGACTTGGATATGTTCCCCCTCACTGGTTTGTCACATAATCTGGCTGTCTATTTCAAAAGGAGCTGTCCGCAAGGCAGGTGCTGAATTTCACAGCTTGAGTTTGACCTCTATGACAATAATACTATAGATCTACAGACAGCTGTCCGAGCTTCTTAAGCAGCAGTAGAGCTCAGCATTGGGAGTGATTTTAAGCCCTCTATATGTCTTTATGGTCATGTATACAGACATTTTTTTTTAAAACATTATTTCTGCATTCATAAATTCTTCACCTCACTAAATATAACCACAAAGAAAGTACAACTCTATATTCAGCCCTGTCAGCAGGTCTAGTCATCCTGCAACCCACTAAAAGCCAAAATAATTAAAAGCAACTAAAGTATACTATATATTGTGCTGAAAATATCTTCTTCTTCTTTTCTTTTTCTTTAAGAGAGGATTGGGAAATTACAAAAAGACAGACTTTAAATTATTTTTTCCCACATGAGCAATCTTTCAAAACAAACCACTAAACCACAGACCAAAATTTATGAGTACCTTTATAATTGTAAGAAATGGAATTACGAAAACAAATTTAATAAAAAAGAACTCTCAAAATGCAAAATTTATGTCTAATTAGTAACTGGATAATTATCTTTCAGTTAAATATTAAAATGTTGATTGAATGTGCACACAGATTAATTAGAATCAGACTTATTAAGAAAAAATCTTATCTAAAAAAAAAAAAAAAAGAAAGGAAGAAAGAAATGTCCATATGTTGCACATCAGCCCCTGTGGCTACAAACAGCCACCCTTTCATTCACAGCCTGACCCGCACAGATCTACTATAAGTCAGGGTATTTTAGAGGGTATGAATACGATGATGGTGTAACTAGCACGATCGTGTCACAGTGTTCTTTACCCCCAGACTGACGTCAAACCTCCATGATTAAGAACAGACACCTCCTAGTGCCACCTCCACCCGACACCATTTACACGGCACATTTTGACACTGTCAAAATGACACATAGCACTACCACATGTACTGTAATGCTGAAACTAAATGTGGAAAAAAAGTGACTTGTTATAGGTCTTAACTTTCACCCATTTCATATTTGAGGCTTTATCATATGTCTGGGAAGGATTCTGCAGCAATAGATGTTTTTTTATTTGGCTTTATACTGTTCTCCGATCATTGCCATTTCACAGGAAAGAAATATAGATATTTTGTACTCCATTAATTTGTTGCAGAAAATTTAAATGTAACATAAATATTATGAAATTGTTTTATTATTATTATCTTGTCAATAATAAACATTCAAACATGCAGCATGCTAAGCAACTTGGTGGCTCGTTTGATTAGAAATAATATCAATTTTAGAACAATACCAATGTAATACTTTTTAAAAGCAACATCAAATTATAATTCTGAAAATGTTTTTCCTCCAGATGACTCCACCTGTCTCAAGCCACAGCTCCAGGCTTAGAGACATTCGCTGCATGGATGGCAGTTACCAAACGTTTGTCTCCACTCTGTCCCCGGGCTCAGATCTAACAGCAGCTGGAACAAACACACTTTATCAAATAAACGTCAAAGGATGTTTGCCGAAGCAGTCTGGCATTACCCACAATACTATTGCAACCAACAGCAAAAAGGAGAGACGATAAATGAGTGGAACAATGTCTCCATTCTGACAACATCCCCTCCCTTGGCTCATCCATTTGTTTTGTGGGTGTCCCTGTAAATTAGATGAAAGACAAAGGCTGGATAACATGCTGATGGCTATGTGCAAGCAGGGCCTACATAAAGATCAGAGTGAGGCATTTTGAAGTAAAACTGATGATACAGAAAGTGAAGACAGTGGGATACAGAGAAATGGAGACAGGAAGGAGACTGAGACAGATGCTATAGAGAGACAACTCAGTGAGAGTGAGGTCAAACCTGAGCCCCACTGTCATACTGAGGAGATGAAGCACAAACTGAAGAGAGACTGCTCATACTCTGAGCTCTTGCTGTGAGAACTGCTGCTCACAGTCCGCACGACGCATATTAATCACAAATTTAAAAGTAATTCCTCCCACTTGCAAGCTTTAATCTGACTGGTTGATGGAAAATAGATGAAGTTTTTGTTTTCCGAGTTACACTACTTTTTTTTTAAGCTTTTGTGTTCACCAAGGCTTTGATCAACAATACAATAATTTCCAGCAAAATCATCGACTTGATAGTAGAGAGGACACTTCGCACTCTATCCTAGAATCAATTGCACCAGGGGCAAGGCTACATAAGGGCCAGGGTGGCACTGGCCCCCAGATTGACGGCTGGCCCACCCAATCAGAACAGAAAATATGGGAAAGCAGAAAAAAATCATGCATATGTGACAATACTAATCACTCAAACACGTACAAGAAGTTTCATAAAAAAAAAATTACTGTAGAGCGAAAACTTTTTCCATATAATTGCCTTACTGCAAAAGCCAATCAATAAGCTTAGTTGTACTGTTTAGCCAATCGTGTATTGTTGGGGGGATGGGATGATGAGTTTACGTCTGCTAGTGAAATAAACTTTTAACACGCATGACACGAGACGAGCATGTCGAAACAGACATCTTTAATTAAATATTTTTAAAAACCAAGAACAGAACCTAAAACATTTGATGACGATGACAGAACAGTCACCTCAACTGACCAGCAGTCCACCAGATCATCTCTTCCATCCACCAGCACCAGATTTATCCACACTTGATGAACCACCTGCTCAGCCCCATTTACGTAAGTTTCCGCGCACAACAATAAATGGCAAGTCTAGAAATTTTGCTGCTAAGTGGTACACAAAGTTCCCATTTCTAGAGTACAGCATAAAAGACGATGCCATGTTCTGCAAGATGTGTCATCCTTTTAATGTTTGAGGGAGTGTTTAAAGATGGGTACCGTGTTTGGAAACACATTACGCAGGCTTTTGAGCGGTACCAAATGAGTAAGCAACATCTGATCGCTCTTGAAAAGTATAACGCCTATAAAGCCTGTCAGAAATCTGGCCGTGGCACAGTAGTGAACCTGTTGAGTCACGATGCAATGAAACTGTCATTCGTACAACGAAATCGGGAACATTTAAAGGTAATTTTGGAAATTTTGTTGTTTTGCGCCAAACAAAACATACCACTTCGTGGTCACAAAGAGAGTGAAGATGCCTTGAACCAAGGCAACTTTTAGAACTGTTCAAGTTCATTTCCAAATATGATCCCCAGATAGGGGCACGACTTGAGGAGATGCCTAAACATGCCACTTTAATTAGCTCTGATACGCAGAATGATTTGCTGGAGGCGGCCATTGCTTTACTACTGCGTAAAATTAAAGAAGAATTAAATGAAATGCCAGGCACTTATTTTGCACTGATTGCTGACGAGTACACAGATGAATCAAAACAATAACTGATTGCGGTGTGTATCCGGTATATTCACCAGGGAATGATAATGGAAAGAGCTGTTGGTTTTGTGCCCACCGCATAAATAACTATAGCTGGCATCTCAAAAAATATTCTCGAAGTCATTGAGCCACAACAGCTTGACCCGTCTTTGTGTGTAGGATTCAGCTTCGATGAGGCCTCCGTTATGTCAGGAAATAAGGAAGGAGTACATGTTCTTTTGAAACAGACTTTCCCCCGTGCAGTTTACATGCACTGTAGTTCTCATCGCCTAAATTGGGTTCTGGCATCAGCATCAAAAGTTTCCATTCAAGTAAGCACATTTTTTGATACACTGAATCCTTTACATGCATTCATGACGTGAAGCATCCAACATGCCAGGTTTATGGAAATACAGAAACAACTTCATCCAAGTCGACAGTGTCTTGAGCTTGAACGATCCATTGACATTCGATGGAGCTCTAAATCAGGATCTATAAGCAAGGTGCTTATTTTTCCTGATTGTATTTTAGAATTACTTGCTGAGTACTGGAAGTAGCCACAGCCATACCAAAATCGAAGCACAGGGTCTTCTACAACAGATCCAAAAGAAGAGGTTTCTTTTTTTGTTAGTCACATTTGGGAAACTGTTTGAGTGCAGTGACTTTGCCACAAAAGGACTGCAAAGCCCGACTCTGTGTGTTTCGGACTGTATTCACCTTGTTGATGGCCTAAAAGATGCATTTTCTGTCTTAAGAGAGAATTCACAGTGCGACTTTGAGAAAGTGCTGAAACTCACAGATGAGTTAAAAACATACATGATCTTTGTTTATTTTTTATTGTTCTCTTAGATTTTATTAGAAATACATTGATGTTCTGTTAGTGTCATATACAGTGGGTACGGAAAGTATTCAGCATTTTTCACTCTTTGTTATATTGCAGTCATTTGCTAAAATCATTTAAGTATTTTTTTCCTCATTAATGTACACCCAGCACCCCATATTGACAGAAAAAACACAAAATTGTTGGCATTTTTGCAGATTTATTAATTTGCCCAGAAAACCCATTTAAAGCTACAAATAACACCTACTAAGCCCCTCAAAACACAGTGCATGTGTGCCGAGTCACTTGACTGTTGGGTGCCAACCTGTGTGTCATGAGAGAGGAAGGTTTCAGTTGTCAGGTAGGAGCAGTATCTAGTGGCAGTAGTCCTTCACTGCAGCATCCTGCTTACATCGAGTCTTTCCAGTAATTGATTAACTGAAAAAGGAGCATTCGGTATACTAAACATTAGGGAAAAAAGAACAAAAAATGGTTATTTACACTAGTAGTACTACTTCAAGGTAATAATATGTACCTTTTAGATAAGGAACAAAGTTTTTCCATTAAGGGTACTGTCCCAGGAAAAAGCTATTACACCCCTAAAGGTATTATTTTTGCATATAGTTTCTGTTAGTGAAGATAATAACCTCAGCATGGACAGCTCAAGGTGACTGCATCTAACTGTTTAGTTTTACATATTTCTTATCAGTTTGATAATAGGAAAAGATTCTGCCTCTGTAAATGATATTGTGCATGTGAACAACGTCCTGTTGTGTGTTAAACAGAGATCAGCTGTACTTTTGAAAGCTTTATGCTATGTGTTTACATGTGGGAATATGTGTGTGTACAACGGCAGACAGGAGACACAAGGTTATTGATTGAAGAGCCTGGTAATCTTTGAGTAGGACTCAGTGTGTTGGGTATCTCATGACATTGAAGCTGTCCTTGACGAGTCTGCTAAATGGAAACATATTGAAATTCCTTTTCCACACACGAGTGGGCCCTTTAACACCCTGCTTATCGCCAGAGACCAAGGGACACCATGCCCTGATGTTTACAGATCACCCTACATTTATCACACATGCAGTTTCTCTCCCTCTACCTCTTCTCACGTTCACATACCTATTACTCCTCCTTATGCCAATAACCTGTTCTCAGGACGGAGTGAGTTGGAGTTATTGATGTAGTTTTGGCAAATACAAACTGATATAGTATAATCATATTTGTTGGATTGTCTATCCTTCGTTTATGCTGCAGAAGATTGATCTTGGTTTCATAAGTTCTCAGAGGTTGATGGCAGGACTAGATAAGCATTAGGCAAGTGTACTGCCACAAATTAAACCACATCAATATGAATTTAAATGAACAAGCACTGCAATGACAGATGATATTTCCAATGAGCAACAAGTTAGTGACTGTCCTGATGAATGCACAACTTGTGTTAATGAAGTTCTTCAAGAAAGTTCAAGAGTATTTTGTTGTTGGGATGCCATTTACAACACTGAGGTTAAATAAGCAACCGCTTACCCCATTCTTCTTGACAAATCTCCCAGCATCCTCCCAATTTATCTTCACATTGTCACGTCTCGTATGCAAGTTCCTTCATTACAGACAAAAGCAAATTCATCATGCCATTTATCACCCCTCACATGGATTACATGAAACATCTGTTAGATCCATGTTCATCATCTCTGGCTGCTGGGCTTGTATTCATTTGGATATATGATGAACATAATTGTCATTGATGATCTCAGGTTTAGGATGCATGCATTTGTAATTAACATGTTTTTTTCATTAAGTTCAGCACAACAGTAACTCAGTTGGCAAGTATATCACGGTCTAATCTGCACTAATTAAGGTTTCCAAAAGTGATTTATCGTGTGGATGCCATTAAAGAAAAGTGTACGAGGGACTGTTGTGTTCAATTCACTGAGAAACAAGACACTGTGTGTGATTTTGTGTTTATGTGTGACTATGTACCCCATGCTGGGACACAAGAGAGCAAGGAACAGAAAGCAGTTGGTCCTGCTGAGATCACAACCTGACCTCTCATTCTCGCTGTCTCCATCAACCTTTCTCTTCCACTCTCAATTTTCTTGCCATATGCCTCAGTAAACTCGAGTAAAGTGAGAAAAATTGCAGGACCATCTACTCTCATTTTGGCATCTCATGATGCATCTATCCAACAAACGCACACAAGTCTTTGGAACAAACCCATATCTACCTGGCATGTCTACTTTGACTTCCTCTGATTTTTTTTGCTTTGTCAAAATAGAAGTGATTTACTCACTGATACAGAAACTTCAGGGAGGATTCACATGTCTCCAGAAAGGCATTGGCTGACAGGTCTCAGAGTGTTCTGTTTACACCATCTGTATTGAAGGTCACACATTTGTTCCAACTAAAGAATGTCTGATAACCTACAAACATTCATTGACTTTGCTGTGATAAATAATTTATCTTTTTAGTTTTTTATGCACCATAATATGAGAAAAACACCTACACCCTATTTCACCCTGGTGCTTTTTAAAGTCTCATTGTAACCGGAGTAGCCACAGTTCATTTATTCTGTATTGTGATGTACATCTATGAAATGGATTACCGGGAAAAATCTAGGGCAGAAAATCAAATTATAATTGTTAATAAATTAAGAGGTCAAAAAATGTCCATAGATGAATTGTTCACAATTAGATCAATAACATTTTTCATGCTGGCTTGAACATCAGCTTTAAAGACAATACCTCAGTTAAATATGATTTTAGCTCAATCTATTATGGTCATGATCAGTTTTGGTTTAGTTTTCTGTGATTTCCTTTCTCTTGCCTTGTTTTTTTTTAATGGTTTTTGATTAATTCGCTCATTAATCATTATTAGTTAACTCCCTCCACCTGTTTTCACTTCGTCAGCTGCCTTATTTAAAGGCTTCTAACTGTTTGGTATTTTGTCTATTCTCGTTGATGTTTATTCGTTGATCTCATGTGGACTTATTGACCTGTCTCCTGGATATTTTAATTAAAAAAACATATTTTGTTGATCTCCTTCAGCCTTGTGCTTTGTTATCTCACCAGCCCTTAAAACTATTGACAAGCAGTATGCTTTCAAGAACAAATTTTGAACCATTCCTCGCGTCATAAAACTAAAAATGCTTCACAGTAATGTACTAACAAATGAAATCCCAGCAGGCAAATGTGCATCCACAAATAAACATTTAAAAAAGCAGCAATAACCCTGGTTTCAACTGTTCAACCATTAACACTTACATGTGTACCACGTGAAACTGGCTTTTAATTTGCACAGAAAGGGTTTTGAGGGATTGCATCAACACAATCTTTTAACTCAAATCATGACCATGTAAGAAAAGTAATCCTAGATGCTTTTTAGCTCGGGATTCTAGAAAGGGACAAAAACGTAAAGCACCTATTATATGGGATAAACTTCACCAGATTTTTTTACAATAATGGACAGTGACAAAAGACTTCTTTCCAGGACAAACAGCAAGCATTTTTTTTACTGAAGCATTGCATATCTTAATCTGAAACTTTAAGGTTTGAAAGATACTCGCCTGATAAACTTTCATCGTAAGTGATGGAAACAGGTATTTATCCATTTGCACAAACAGGGTGACGAGTCAAAATTATTTTAAGGCAATCACCAACAAGACAAAGATGTTATTGATAGATCTAAGGTTGCATTTAATCCCCCCAAAAAAGTCCCTAAAGATGCCTACTTGCAAGAAAACAACACATAAACAACACAAAAAACCTTGTTTCACAGTTTCAAAACAAGCTTAACTCTCTCCATCGTGACAGTTCATTTACAAAAATTTCATTGTAATACAGAAAATAGAGAAGACTCAATTAAGATTGTTGAGTGTGATTCAATCATGGAAGTGTAGCGTGGAGTTCAGCATGGCATTAATCTCTTGCAGTCTTGTATTTTCTTCATTAGATAATCTTTGTGTCTGCCTCTCTTTTATAAATCATTACATTAGCCAATAATAGGACTGGCCTGGCTCCCTGCTGGAGAGAGCAGCCCGTTAGGCGAGTGGATAATGAGTGTTTTTACATGGGGCTGGGTGGACATGTTTCAGGGGAAGCCTCATTTTAGTCTCGGCGTGACACAGCATGCGCAGACTGTACCGCGAGTTCTTCAAACGTTACGTCTTTCAGGGGAGCCCCAAATTTGTCAGGAGCTAAAATGAACAAGAGACGAACAAAGAGGAGACGAAAAGGAGAGAAGCTGAGCATTAGGCCGGCTGATGTGACATTTTCACAGTGAGAGCTGTGCCGTGGGTCTTGTACCGTATTATTATTCCAGCAACTGGGTTGCATTGAGCTCACAAACTATTTAGTTTTATGTCAAAAAAGCACTGACTCGACTCCACAACTGACCACAGGAAGCAAAACCAGATGGAAGATTAAAAAGGGGACAGTGGCATGCGGCACTGCAAGGGATGCAGAATACAAACCCTTTTTAATGTTTGCTTGAGTTAAATGTGGATAGTCATTTGCAGTATTTTACACTAGAAGCCCAACAGCACACAGAGGGAATGAGCATGGTAAATCTTCATGGAGACGAGCTATGGCGGGCTGGAGACTTGGTCGCCATAGCGACAGCAAGTCTGTTTGTATGAGAGAAAGATCATGGCAGGCATTTAGAAAGAGGCGGTCAAGCGTGTGCACCTTGCTCCTGTTAAGATACAAACTATTTCAGAACATTAATGAAATGCTAATACTATTAAAGGTGACATATCATGAAAATCTGACATTTTTCATGCTTAAGTGTTATAATCGGGTTCCCGGTGCCTCTAGCAACAGAAAATGTAAAAAAAAAAAAAAAAAAAAAAAAAAAATTGGTTTAGTACTCACATGCCGTGTGACAGCCACTTTCTGTGCATGTGCTTTAAATGTGTGCGCTCAAAAAAAAAAAAAAACGTGTATCCGAAGTTTAAAGTTTAGAGTTCCTGAGGTATGAGCTGTAAAGGCACAGCACTATTCTGGAAAAGGGGGAGGGGAGCAGCAGCTCATTTGCATTTAAAGAGACATGCACAAAAACATTGTGTTTCTGCTTCCACTCAAAATGGGCAATTTCAAAATGATTTAATACATTTTCTGTAAGGTATTTTGAGCAGAACCTTTACAGACACATTCTGCACTGTAAAAAGTTTAACTATTATTTACTCAATTTTATTGGTGAAACATTTTTACACTCAGAAAAATGTAGTAAATTTTAAAGCTGTGAAATCAATTAAATATACTTTATGAATTGAGTAAATGCAAGCAAAAAAATTAAGTAAATCTGAGTACCTGCATCTGGTACATTAACAAATAAAATAATTGTAGAAATAATTGAACATTTAAACATTTAAAAACAATTTTTATGAATAATATTAACTGTTTTTATTAATGAGTAATATTAACTTTTTATGTTCTCTAAACCTTTGTAAAATAGTACTCCACACAACCACCAGTATACATGACATTGGCCTTTATTGTCAATGAGTACAGCAATACAGCACATTTTACACTGTATACAATATTGCCTACATTTAAACTCATTTAACAAACATTTTATAAGTAAAAAATTAAATATTTAAAAATTCAGGTAGCCTAATTCAAGTGTAATCAAATCAACCCAATATCCACCGGATCAGCGCTGGTCCTCGTGCCGGAGACGGACTCGCCTCTGCGGGTGAACTTTGAACTTCATACCGCCGTCCTGCGTTTCACTCACAGCCGATAGATACTGCGAGTGACTGACATAACCTGCCAATAAACAAACAGTGACAGTTCTGAGGACATTTTATCATCCAAATGATAATAATTATATTTATTATCATTAGGAATGAAGTCATGTGTTTATGCAAAGCGTTTCAATCATGCAAAAAGACAGGCGCGACTCTCGTTTAGGTGTCGAATTACGCCTCTGTATGTTGTTTTGCATTAAATATGATTTAAAGCACAGTAAAGATTTTATAGATAAAATTAAACATACACAAACCTGAATTTCACAGAGGAAATGCACCAAATCTGCGACGCTGAGAAGAGAGCTGTTGTCTGGAGACTGGAGAGTTCAAACTGCCCACGCTCACTGACTCAACCAACCGTCGAGTTGTCGTCACGTCAGAGGGTGGGGGAGGGGTGCATTGTTTTAATTGAGTAAACTTACTCAAATTTTAAGAGTGTGTTAAATATATTAATAATATTGATTTGAATTAAGTAATATTTTTGTTTCTTGAAACAGATCAGTTTAATTCAACATTCTCAAATATTTTGATAGAAATTTTTACACAAATATTTTTACACAAATATTTTTCACAAATATATTAAGTATATTATAAAGAAATAATTGGTTAGTCAAATACTTAATAATTTTTTTGAAAACAACTTAAATATATCTGTAAATTTTAGATAAAATGAACTGTTGGATTTTTACTCAATTATTTTGGTATGTTTAACTCAAACAATCAAGTACACGATATTCAGAGATTTTATTAAGTTAATAAAGTTAAAAATTTCTGTAATATTTACTAAGCCACAGAATTATTTTTTACAGTGTGGGGATACCTGAGACTTATATTACATATTGTAAAAAGGGGGCATAATAGGTCTCCTTTAATAAAAATATGACTATACTGTATATATAATATAGCAGCATTTTTAAGAATCAATAATCCACTTTAAAATAAAAAAGGACAAAAAATTGTCAAAGAGCACAAAAAAAAAGATATTTCTGTTATTGACAGACAGATTAAAAATAGAGATCAGATATATTTCACTCTCCCCATCACAAGGTGTTCAAACTCAATCTGTGTGCCCATGTGGACTCAGTGGAGCCTAGTAGGGGGGATTCACCACTGCAATAAAAGACAGTGGGATCTGTTCAATATAAGGGCAAAAGCAATAACTAGTCCACACTAGAGGGAAACTGCGGCTCCTTCAATCACATGCACCCACACACACACGTTTTTTGTTTGACTCATGTTTCTGAATACAGAAGAGAGTTTGCACATAGTGTTTCCTGCACTACTTTTCTAAATCTCCAATGCCACAGCAAAATAAATTATATTTTACAAGAGTTGTGCTCTTCTGAATCGAACGTGATGAGATAAAAAGACTGCATACTGTGAAATAATGTCAACACAACACGTCTTTCTATTGCATTGTCTTCACTGGCTGAACTCAAAAATTATCATGCAGTGCTACCAGCACAGCCCATTTCACAAATAAATGAGCCATTTCTTTTAACAATTCAGTCAAAACAGTCACAAAACATATGTTTTTAGTGTATTGAATTTTGAATTTAACATTTTTAAAAACTATTTATTTACGCTCAATCTTGACTAAGACATCTGTACTCTTCATATTTACATCTGCTTCTATTTATTTCTGTATTATGTATTTATGTTCTGCTTTCCAATTGTGGTAAGCGAGTGTCATACTTTAAAGTACCCATAAAAAATAATGACCGTTCTCTAAAGATCATTAAATTAAACAGTGCTATAAGACCCTTAGCTATTGTAACATGCTCATTGAAAAATGCATTGATGCATCCTGTTACACTGTAATTTTCCTGTAATGGCACATGAGCGGCGAGTATATAAACTGTAGCACAGCCAAGTTTTATCTTGCTCTCTTCTTTCCTCCCTTATTAGATTCATAAAACATTTAAAATGTCCTCCAGTCCACCTTTGTGGCAGAGTCTGCCCTTTAGTAATAATTAATCCCCCCTGACTCTGACACACTCACCTTCAAGCAGTGGTGTGGGAGTAGGGGGCGTCAGTGGGGTGCTAGAGCACACAGCTGGGCGTCTATATGGGCATGGGTTGATCTGTAGTAATCTTTGACATGTGACATGTTGAGTGCTAAAGTCAGTTACTGTGTGAAGGATGTCATTTTGTAGCAGGGATACCAAGACCTTAAAATGTTGGAGGCAATCTCCTTCTTAACCTTCTCACAAGGAAAAATAAAACAATTCTCCTTTCAACAATCACCCCCCCAAATTTCCCAAACACTTCTTAGATCTTGGGATGAGAAAGCAGACTGTGAACAATATTGTACAGTATATGAAGGTGTGGTGACGTGGAATTTCAAGGGAAACTCTGTGCACTGTGATTTGGGGATTTTCCCTCCGTTTGTGGGTGGCGACACCTGAAAGACAAATTGATGCCTCATAGCCCTGTTTTCACTCAAATGAAATGCTGATGCTTATTATCTGTGACTTCTGTGAAAGCATTCAATTATTCTTAATTGTCACTAGAGCATATTCATGCTGAATTGTTGTGGCTAAAATTGAAGTGAGACAAGTCATGCAGAAAGAGAATTTATTAAGCCCTTCTTAAATTGCTGTCTGTCATTGGTTTTAACATTCTTCAATAACAATCTTCATGAATTCATCTTGTTAAATGTTGTTAATGGAGGTGACCTAATTTTACATGCTGTGCGACCCGAGCCACCTCAACTGACCCCTCTCGATGTGGAGGAGCAGCGGCTCTACTCTGAGCTCCTCCCGGGTGACTGAGCTTCTCACCCTATCTCTAAGTGATCGCCCAGCCACCCTGCGGAGAAAGCTCATTTCGGCCGCCTGTATCCGGGATCTTGTCCTTTCGGTCATGACCCAAAGTTCATGACCATAGGTGAGAGTAGGAACGTAGATTGACCTTTCTTCACCACGACAGACCGGTACATCGACCGCATTACTGCAGAAGCTGCACCGATCCGTCTGTCAATCTCCCGTTCCATCCTTCCCTCACTTGTGAACAAGACCCCAAGATACTTAAACTCCTCCACTTGAGGCAGGAACTCTCCACCAACCTGAAGTGGGCAAGCCACCCTTTTCCGACTGTTACTTAGTATATTTATAAAATAGTATTTAAGTAACTAACTCGCTTTTATATAAACTCACCATTTTACAGTAAATACATATATAGACAAAAAAAAAAAAAAACCTTGTTTGAATACAATAAGTATTTGGATTACTTCCATATTTTTGGCTGAGCTACAATCTATACCTTAAGTAGGATTTCTGTAAAGCCAAAATGCTTTTCCTCTCTGTTTTAATCAAGTCTGTATTGATCTCATAATCCTAATATTATTAGTGTATGTGCACTGCGATCAAGAAGGCCACAGCCCTCTAAAATCAGGCAAAGACAAGGTGTTGCTTGAATAAGGGCATAAAAGTAAACAAAATTGGATTGTAAATTTAATGTGCTGGTTTAGAGCAATTATTTATAACTAATTAAAAAAGTAGATATAAAATATATCAAATAATTATATAATTAATTCATGACATAGCTACAGACAGCATACAATCAGCAGAGTTGTTCTCAAAAGATGTGTTCTTTTGTTTAAATGACATCCAAATGAAACAGACATGACCTGGTGTCTTAAAAAAATAGTGACACTACAAAAACTGCAAGAGATGGTGCAGCAGTTTCATTAAGATCATTAATGTGAATAATAAGTGTTATGATGTGTGCCAGTAATAGGCTTATTTTCAATTATTATTACATATATACAATATATAGTTAAAAAAAAAAGTGACGTAACATACAGCCAAGTATGGTGACCCATACTCAGAATTCGTCCTCTGCATTTAACCCATCCAAAATGCACACACACAGCAGTGAACACACACCCGGAGCAGTGGGCAGCCATTAATGCTGTGGTGCCCGGGGAGTAGAGGTCTTCACGGGTCCAAAAATTCGTGCCCGAACCCGAAAGAGACCCGTAATGTACTACACCGAACCGACCCGGACCCGTCTAATATTTCAAAAACTGGACCCGGACCCGTGTAGATCCGAGAAATGCCTACCAGGACCCGACCCGGACCCGTATATTATTTAAAATCTGGACCCGAACCCGCCGGGAAGACACAGACCCGACTGGACCCGACGTTCACATATTCCACCTTAAATTACTATTACAAGTCAATAAACCTGTTGCGAAAAATAAAGCTTTTTGTCTTACCTAATTTAAAGAGGCGTAGTATCTCTTCCTTGTACCTGCCTGTGATGCATTAATCCTCCGACAAGAAAGTTATTCATGTTATTCCTCTCGTTATTCCAAGTCCAAGCTGAATCCACTCATTATTTCAGCTTAAAAATCCACTTGATGTCACGGTGACGGATGACAAATCCTACTGTGCACATGTACATTCTGACTCGAGTTAACTCGCATAATAACTTCGACTCTTTGCCCTTTTGAACTATAATAACGATAGCTCGTACAATGCCATGGCTGCTGACGTTATTTATTTGCTATCATCTGATCTCTGTGCTCTCTGCTCTGCATCGAGTCTGAATCTGACCACTAAAACTTTAAGATTAAACGGTTTATTTATAATATTATAAAAATGGGAGAAAATGTAAAACGCGGTTTGGCGGTCGAAGTGTCCCTCACTGGTTGCCATATAAACATGAAACGCGATCGAGACTGCACATGCGTGCTAGCTGTATCAACCTAAAATGCTTTAACGCAATTTGAGCGTCATAGAAAACATTAATGTGACAGTTCACCTCAGATTGTGTTGCTGATTTGAAATATATTAAATATGAGTGTGTCAAGTCTTTAAGCATTAATACCGTGCGTGCACTTGTATTAACTCTGAGTCTGCGCGCTCTGCTTCTAAAAGCAGAGAGAGAGAGAGAGATCGATCACTTTTTTTGGCTCACTCTTTTCTTTTCCTAATTTTACAAGTTGCAAGTTACAAAAAACACAAGCAGTCTTTGATCACGGCCGGGTGTTCTCCGAGTCCGATGATTCCGATCGCACGGGTATTACACACAATGTTAAACAGACCCGGGACCCGAGGTAATAGTTTCGGACCCGACCCGGACCCGGCTGATGATTTAAAATATAGACCCGAACCCGTACGGGTCCCGGGTCGGGTCCGGGGTCGACGGGTCTCGGGTGCACTGTGAAGACCTCTACCGGGGAGTAGTTGGGGGTTCGGTGCCTTGCTCAAGAGGCACATAAGTCGTGGTATTGCCGGCTCGAGACTCAAACCTACAACCCTAGGGTTAGGAGTCAAACTCTCTAACCACTAGGCCATGACTTCCCCACAACTTATATATAATATATATATAATGCATTTTGATTTATGTCTAGATGATGCATTAGTTTCACCACAACAGTCTAACGTCTGTGAATTATTGCCATCTGGGGCTTTTCTTTATGTGATTAATTTGATTAATTAATAAGCATACAGTACAATGTAATCAATTTGATGTCACTTTTTAATCAATTCACAGCCCTAATAAAAATATATAGAAGTACTGAACAGTAATGAGGACTAGGAAGGTACCATGGTTAATTCCAATAATTGTCTGTGCATTTTAGTCATTCAGGGCTCAAGTTGAGGCATCACCACTTGATCGCCCCTTGTGCACTGATTAAAAAGAAGACCATTACATCACTTCCGCTAACTATGTGCATATGTATCCTCCATGGTAACACAGGCGTAGCAAACGCCATGGAACGAGATCTGCTCACCACCATCTGTGTGTGTATGTGTGCATGTGCCGAGGCTATGCTATGGAGTCAGAAGGCTGGCTGCATTCTCTAAGGACCTCTCCTCCGTTGCTTAGCAATATGTGGAACAGTTAGGAGCCCCAATAAGGCAACTGCATCTACTGTATTTCCTAGCAGATATGTAGAGATAAAACAGAATTGAGCAATTTAGCATTCACATGATTAATATAGAGTATGTTTTCTATATTTTGTAGTATAAAAAAAATAATATTTTAGGCTAATTTTAGCAAGTTAATTTACTTTAGTGGTAGACTAGCCATGCCACATTTAAGAATAAGCACCACATATTAATATGCAATAATCCATTAATGGTACTTGGCATACAATTCAGAATTACTTCCTTACTGTTGGTGTGGGTCCCAAAAAGACACTGCTAGGTTTTAATACTCAATCCAATGGATATAAATGAATACCATCTAATGGATAGAAATATTAACATCCCCTTATGGCTTAGACTTTTTCATCTTGTCATTGGAAGTTCGATTGCATGAAAAAAGATGAGATCCCCTTCAATTTTCCATGTTTGTAATATATTATTGGTTTTGAATCTGTCCCATTTACTCAACCCCACAGTTGTCGAGTGTCGTTTAGATGGTGCCTGTGCCTGCTGCGGTGTAACGCAACGAGAACATAACGCTCCATTATTGCACACATTTATCATGGCTGCCCCAGACCCTTCACAGAGCTTGTCAGTGATCCGTACACTTCCCTCGCCCAGGTATCTGCAGCCAACCAGCCAGCTGTCCAAGGTCAAATCATAATAGAGCCGCTATTTTTATCTTCTGTCTGCTATTACTCCTAACAACAGCATGTTGGCCTCTGCAGACACGCACATATATGTACACACACGCTCCCATTTATTTCACCACCTTTTCAACCACAAGGGAACTGCGTAGCAAATGACAAAAAAATAAATAAAAATCATCCAGGTGACTGATCCTAATCTCACAGGCTGACATTAAAGACTTCCAGAGATAGCCCGCTGAGCGTAAGCGACAGTAGAAGGAATGGTTAACTCCACCTTTCGGCAGTACCAGACTTGTATTTCACCTCATTAATTGATATTTAACAAGGCTGATAATGCACGATGTTGCCCTTGGCAACTGCAGGGGGCGTGACATATTTGGGCCACCACCTGCCATCCCATATTGCCCTGAAAGGTAAAAATCATGTACAGTGTTGCTGTGGTTTTTTAGGAAACCTCTCATGGGGCAATATTACATTTTAGACCCTTGGCAAAATATGTGTGTGTGTGTGTGTGTGTGTGTGTGTGTGTGTGTGTGTGTGCTCTTGTTTTTGTGACATATCAGGAAACGACTCTGTATAATGACATGGGTATGACACAGGTATTACAAGGAGAGGGTGACTTATGAGGACATAACCCATGTCCCCATTTTTCAAAACACTTATAAATCATACGGAATTAGTTTTTTTGAGAAAGTAAAAATGCACAAAGTTTCCTGTGAGGGTTAGGGTTAGGTGTAGGGTTGGTGAAGGGCGATAGAATATACAGTTTGTACAGTATAAAAACCATTACGCCTATGGGATGTCCCCACTTTTCAAAAAAACAAAAATGTGTGTGTGTATATATATATATATATATACATATATATATATACATATAGGAAAATATTTATAAAAATAAAGGTACTTCACAATGCCATAGAAGAACCTTTTTTGTCTAATCAGTTTCATAAAGAACCTTTAACATCTGAAGAAACTTTACGTTTCACAAAAGGTTCTTTGTAGCAAGAGAAGGTTCTTCAGATCATAAAAAGCTGAGAGGTTCTTTAAAGAACCTTTGACTGAACAGGTTAATTAAAAAATAAAAACCCATTTTATTAATGATTATAAACGAGAACTGTTAATGATATTGCCAATATCCACACAGCTGACAGCTTTACCTGTTGCAGTTTGTTCAAGTTGTGCACAAAATAGACGCTGCTTTTCTGCTCTTTCACTTCTTACGTCTCTGTCATGTCGACCTTTCTCACACTGCACAACTGAGCTGCATTTATCATCTCAGTTTAATGCGCGAACATAGCAATTGATGCGATCGCAAAACAATCAGGAAAAAGGCATTACATGCAAATCTTTAAGTTATAACATGTAAATACATAGGCCTAACCACCAGTGGCGATCTCAGCAAAAACTTCACTCGTAATTTAATATTTTTGGTCGCAAATGCAACCATTTTAGTTGCAGTTTGAAGCCCTGAACAACTAACTTTTTTTGAAGAGCAATTTAACTTCACATTTATGTATTATTGAACCAGAAGACGTGCAGGCGGAAGATGTAAGATGTATGCGTCGCGCAAGTGCCTCTGGGAAATGTAGGAGCAAAGGAAACAAAGTTTCCTTAATTTAGTAAAGCAAAAACAACATTTTTCTTTAAAAATCCTTGTTTTGTGCTTCTAATTCATGACCGGTGTTTTGTTTTGTTCTCTCTCCATGCTCATCACTAACCACGCAGTGTGACGTACTATGACATCTGTCTGCAGTTCCAAACAGTCAGCAGAAGTGAGAAAAATGTGTTTATTACGATTAAAATATGGATATTTTTCTTACAAAAATGAATGGATTTGCTACAGGGGGCCTTTATTCACCCCTGGAGCCATATGAGGGACTTTTATTACAGATGCATGCATTTTATTTCACGCCTTCTGAACTGTTGACAACAAGGCTTGGAAGACCAAGGACAATTTTTAATATAACTTCGATTGGATTATTCTGAAAGAAGAAAGTCACAAACACCTAGGATGTTTCGAGGGTGAGTAGAAGGTGGACGAATTTTCATTCTCGGGTGAACTAACCCTTTATGTCGCTGGGGAATATTTGTAGCAATAGCCAAAAATACATTGTATGGGTCAAAATTATAGATTTTTATTTTATGCCAAAAATCATTAGGATATTAAATAAAGATCAAGTTCCATGAAGATATTTTGGAAATTTCCTCCTGTAAATATATTCAAACTTTATTTTTGATTAATATGCATTGCCAAGCACTTCATTTGGACAACTTTAAAGACAATTTTCTCAATATTTAGATTTTTTTGCACCCTCAGATTCCAGAATTTCAAATATTTGTATTTTGGCCAAATATCGCCTTATCCTAATAAATGTGCTTCATTAGTACTAATATACAGCCAATATGTTAATAATAGATATACTAATAATCAACTAATTAGTAGTGAGAACTAGTAAAAATATATGCTATTATAATAATACATAAATATATTAAATGCTATTTTAATAAAAAATTATAATTGTTATAATAAAGTAATAAAATAACTGTCATTCATGGTTATAATTTTTTATTAAAAATAAATACATTAAAATAAATACATTAAAAAATTGTGACAAAATCAACAAAGTGGTGTTTTTTTGTGTGTGTTTTCAGATTTTGTGTGCAGATTCATTAATGACTTGTTTTAAATCAATGCACCATTGAACCTGAATAATTTTGCTACAGAACATTTTGATAGTAAAATGTAAAGAAGACAGTGTTAAGTTCATAAGTACCACAGTTTACTACAGCATATGCACTAACTCCATCTGAAATGGTGGTCTATTTTGATGAGGTTTTGAATCTATTTCTATGGTATCACTTAGCAACACTTTTACCGCAGCTCGTCAAGCACTAATGTATTCCAGAAGAGGATCTTCACAACTGAATTGGATAAGCCCGAGGCTATAGTCAAGCAATCCCTGCTCCTCGCTCTCACTAGGCGTGAATAGCAACGGCTGATCTGCCCAACAGAGATATGAGGTAATGACAGGCGCATTTGTTGATGTGGGCAGAGCTAGCAACAACTGACCAAGTTCTTCATAACATAAAGTCTATAAGAGATTTCAGCTTGTTATGCAATCCATACTCAATCCAACAAGTGCAAACAAAAGAAGAGATTGAGTTGAGAAGGAAAGTCAAGTGCGGTTTGATAATCTTGATGACGCAAGGCAAACCTACTTTCTCTTTGGCTGCCACTCTAGGATGAAGGAGACAGCATCTGTCTCCAAATATATACTGGTGGTCGTGATTCCCAGAGCAGAACAAATATGGTTTCTAGGTAAGAAAGAAGCTCTTTACTGTGGGAATTATCTTCCATTCTGAAATAATTTCCTCCACTGGAATAATTCTCCACTATCCACCACCACAGATAAACCCATCACACATGAAACGTAGAGGAAGAAAAGACGAAGAGAGTGTTTATCAGATACAGAGAACTGTGGTGGGATTAGTTTCCCTAGGATGAATACAGCATCACCTTTCCATCTCTCCTCCTGTCCAACCTCAGCCGTCCACCCGCACACACACTCCCACACACAAACACATAAGAAAACACATCTCCAATCTCCAGCTACAAACATGTGAATAATTTTCCCCTACTTGGATAATCAGATCTAAGCTAAGCTTGGCAGTAGATGATGGGTTTCTCACAGGAACCATCCAACCAGTAAACTACCACATTCCCCAGCTGGCCAGAAAGAGGAATGAAATGTGCTAAAAGCAGTGTCGGTGAGAAAACAAACACCACGCTGCAGGGGCGGGCATTTATGATGGCACACTCTACTCTGACCCAGTATAGGTCTCTTTCACAATCACAACCAATACGAAACAAACCAGCAAAAGCTGAACACCTGCAACTTCAGAGAGGGAAATATGAGTGCCTACCTCTGTGTGGCGTGCTGTTATCGCCTGCTTCAGCTGGGAGGAAGTGAAGTACATATCATATGCAAGAAAGAGAGAGCGGGAGTCACAGAGAGATGGAGAGGAGGAGTCTTGTCTGGTAGAGTTGGAGAGAGCGGGAGAGAGAGCGAGAGAGCTGCTGTTGTCGCTATTCTCTGGTGAGCCTGCAGGGAGTAGTGTGCATGGTAATGTACTATCCTGGTTAAAAACCAGATCGTGCATGCCCCCAGTCCTAAATTAGAGAGAGAGAGGGAGAGAGAAAGGGACTCTTGACTGTTTAACCATGCACTGTCACGAGGTACTTCCTTCGGAATCCCTCCAGTGAGAGTGGCACAGCATCACTAAGTCCTTGGCTGCGATTGGCTACTGTGGATGATGATACAGTCAGCAGGCGATGGTTCTGGCAGCAGTCAACTAAGATGACCCTCTCAGCTAGTATTAGCATCCTCAAACATCCTAAGCAAAGGGTGGAGGCAGGGCAAGGACGAGCAAGGACATTTACGAAACCCTCCTGAGAGCGTGTTCATGCACACTTCAGTAGGAAGCTGGATGGTGTATGTGGCAAGTCCCGGCATGGTGCCTTGTCGACGTTTGTGGATGCATTGAGACAAAGAAGTCTCAGAAGAACGTCTAGGTGTAGAGGTTGTGATTTCCCCAGAGAGAGCTCCATCAATAGCAAGGGTAGCTCACTGTCAGGGAAGGGCAGCTGCTAATTAATGGGATGAATTCTGGGTTTTGTGGCCTCCCATCTTGAAGGAGAATGCATGTAGAGTGGCTATTATTCGGTCTGATGTTCATTAATTTCTGGACTGCAGATATAGCTAATACCGGTTCCCCATAGGTTGCTTGATGTGTCTTATGTAGACCCAACAGTTGCGGTGCTAAAAGCTTGACAATTTCACAGTGAAATGCTTCCACTTCAAAAGGCCATCTTGTTGCATAAGAACAAAGATATAAAAAGAAGGGTAAATGACTCATCTCTTTTGTTGAAAATTAAATGTCAGACTGTTTATGCATGCAAGTGGTGAATGTGAAATCCAAAATCTTAAAATTCCGCAATTAAAATATAACTGTAATAAAGATTGGCAAACTATTAAAGAAGTTTTAAAAGAAAGAAAGAAAGAAAGAAATATGCATGGGTCGGTATGAAATTTTGAAGGTATGATAACCTTAAGCAAAAATTTCACAGTATCATGGTATTGTTGTTACAGCTCTTTTTTACTTTGTTTTGTTTCCTAAAAATAAAAAATTAAGAGTGACATCTTTATTTAACCTAAATCTGTAATTACAGTTATTTAATTTTAGTTATATAATTAATATACATATAATTTCATATAATTTAGTTATATAATAATAATCATACACATCATTTGATTTAATAATAACCCAATTTGAAGCAAAAACAGAATGTTTTGATAAGCTTTGTGAAATTATACCACGTAAACTTTCCAGAAGACAGTCAGCTCCCCTCAGAAACAAATTCATTTAAACCCCAAATCAATACTGAGGATTTTCTTCCAATAGTTTGTGTATCATGAACAGTGAATGATCTGCCTGCTACAGTACTTTTCTCTGTGTGTCCATCTTCAGCGTCTCTGCCCTGTGTCAACGTGCTTTAACAGACTTAATAATTTCACTGAAATTACATTTTGGAAAATGATTACATTGCAACGCAGGCTGTGCATGTCCAGAACAGAGCGTTGCAATAAGGCAAAAACGGCCAGTTGCTGATCGCGTAAAGACCCAAGTATATTTCTGCCATCCGTGCACCGTCGGCATATTATTTTCGTATTCAAGAGTCTTGTGGACAGCCGTGCACCCCATGGTACTGCGCATGTGTCGAGCTCATCTGTCCGCGGTCATCTGTAATTAAGTATGCTTTTGAAAGCTGTGCGGATGCAGCTGTGCATGAGACGGAAAAAAATGCTGAACGTGAAGTGTACACGAGTCTTAAGTTCAGTCATCCTACACACATGTGACATGTGACTGACCGCTCGCTTGCACCAACAGAAGGAGGAAAGGTCAGTGTTACTCTCTGCACTGCACTCAGCCTGAGTGATTCATACTCTTTCAGTCATTGAGGAGACATGGAAAACAGCGTATACTGCAGGAATGGTATAATGGAAAATATTAGTGGTTTGGAAACCGTGAAATTTTTCAGTATCGCGGTATACATTGAAACCTGTAATCGGTCTATGCCTAGAAAGAAAGAAAGAAAGAAAGAAAGAAAAAAAAGTGAATGTAGGGCTAGAATGTATGGTATCTGTGTTTGAAAATTAAATTACTGTTTGATTTGATGAGGTGTGTAACGTAATAATTAATTATACCTTAATTATAAAAAAGGCAAACAGTGCATGACATTCTATTTTAGAAGACACTCTTTAAAAAATTACAGAATTAACTACTACAATAAAAAATGAAAGTACTGCACTGATTTTATATGGGTGCATTTGATATTTTTAAAGCATACATTAATGTGCACAAATCTGTGGTTAAGTGCAATCGATTCAATGTCGACTCATGGACAGTGCTTCTAAACAATGTTCAGTGCAATTCCCAGATCTGCTGTTATTATATCAGTCGAACTCAATGCTGACACTCACCATTGCCGTGATGTTTTTTCCTAATGATCATTCTCTTTCTCTTACTATCTATAAAACAAAAAATAGCACCAAGTCATGATTTTTTTCCTGCCATTTCACACCAATGCAATTCCCTGCCTCATTTCTTTCCTTCTGGAAATCGAAGCTAGAAAATGAATGGCTACAAAGTGACATAACACATGTTGGTCTTTTATGTGTCCTGGTGAATCACCATGGAAACCTTCTTGAATTTATCCCTCTTTCAATGACGGAAGTGGTCAGGATGGGAGAGTGTTAATTGCATGGGCTCTTCGGGGTCTTAATGGTAACCTTGTAACCCCATATGAACAACTGAATGCTGAATGTTTTTCTTTGTCTGCACTTTGCTGTGACTGCACCTGCTGCAGTCTCTTGAGAAATGCCTCTATGTTTGCTGTTCTGCGAATGGCCTCATCAAAGAGTGATCAGCAAAGTCATTGCTTGTATCTGTATACCAACTCTTACCTTGAGATAACCTGACTCACACACCCTAAGAACTGCAAAACAAGCACTAATTGCATTTTTTTTTTTTTACAGAAAACGTGGATTTCATACCCAAACACTATGCTTCTTTGGAGCAAAAGAAGATCATACATTATTAATGCAGTCCATAGGTAATTTAATGTGCACTTAAGCTGACTGGAATATTAATTATAGTCATCATGGTTTATTCTGAATTGGTATGCAGTGTGCTGCAGGTGGCTGTGGCTGTGACTGCGCCTGTACACACTACAATAATGTCAGCAATAACTTTTAGGTTATGATCTCTTAGATGCATTTCAGCAAATTAGAGGATTTGTGAGTACCTTTTCATTGAAAGTGAACAGGATTTTGGTACAGCGAGTAACTGAAAGGATGTCAGTGATGCTAAGTAACTTAATCCTTATGTTTATATCATCTAGGGCTAGGAATCGTATACAATTTCCCAATTAAATCCAATTATGATTCACAAGCTCCCAATTTGACTCGACTCTTATTTCAGTTTGATCTCATTGGATTCAATCAGGATTAATTTGAATACATTTCATTTATTACACCCTTTGCTTACATATGACTGGCCTTGCTTGCAGGTTTTTGTTGTGAAATGCAAAATCTTACAGTTTCACTTAAATATAATAGTACAAAAACAAGTATGACAAATAAATGCAGTATGTTTCTGAATTACTTAAGAGAACTGGATCATAAGAGTCATTTGTTCATGGATCAGACTAAATTGGTCATGTTTTACAGTAGGTCTGTCTGCAGTCTGCAGTCTGAGACCCAAACAGAAATTGCACATTCTCAAATTCACAGAGAATACTGTAACATCAAACTTTGTTGTTTTTACTCAGAATTCATATTTTTACCTAATTGTTGTGGAATCTTGAGGCCTATCTTGTAAAAAGTACAACACAATTTAGCCAAGTATGACCAAACGAAAGAACAATATTCATCAATCATACACCAGATTGACCGTGAAGTAAAATGTGTTCCTGGATCCTTGCTGGAGCTGGAACAACATGCCCAACAACCAATCAGAATTTAGAGTAAGGGCTATAATAACAATACTATCAAGCCATCTTTCTGACTTAAACTGTTTAACGGTTAGGGTTGGAGTTAGTTATATTGCTCCAGTAAAAAAATGCTGATCCAGGAGCATGTTGCCAAATCTAACCCTCAAATCTGATATGGTACTAAGAATGTTGTTTCAAGACCAAGAAAGTATGATATTTTCCATATCCTAAGGTTCAGTACAGTAACATGTATAGACAGTACCTGCAGGTGAGTGCACATAACAGAAGTGAAGGAAGAACAAGAGATGTCTTTGGTTCCATTGAGGACAGACGGTTTCTCAGCAGCAGTCGATTGGCTTTGTTTCAGCAGGCTGGCTGCTTTACACTCTGAACAGCAGGGACACCAGCTGTACCCTCCCCAGTGTCTTTCAGAAATAGCCCTTACCCAGCAGAAGCCTGGCCTCTGCCCAG
Source organism: Carassius carassius (assembly GCF_963082965.1). Classification (NCBI taxonomy): domain Eukaryota; kingdom Metazoa; phylum Chordata; class Actinopteri; order Cypriniformes; family Cyprinidae; genus Carassius; species Carassius carassius. The sequence continues at coordinate 14,065,292 of NC_081780.1, read as the reverse complement.
CCTTCCCAGCAAACCAAGGCCTAATGTTGGCCTAGTGTTAGAAGTACCAAGACCTGGGCATTCTCCGTGTGGGCTTAGAAGATTTGTATCAAGCGTTGGCCCGTTGCTAGCTTCATTAGCCTGGCCTCGCCTCCAGAATTCCCATCAATCGCTGGTCCAACATTGGTCAAATGTCAGTCTCAATGATACGGATGGCTGTCATACAACAATTCACTAGATTGTGCCTCACCCTGCTAGGGAATTAAAAGCACACAGGACTGTTTTCCATGTAACCATTAGTAACCAATCAGTTCTCCAACATCTGAGGTCTATGGAGCCTTTAGCTGTAAACACAGAAGACCGTACGCTGCCTGTGTTCAGCTCATATTCTCCAAAAAGGGGCTATGGTGATGCGGAGAGACACAGTGGAGACTTATTATTGTTATTTTTATTTTCTTTACATACAAAAATTATTATGCGCTTCATAATGTTGAACCACTGAAGGCATATGGATTATTCTGATGATGTCTTTCATCTTTGACAGTGTAATTTACTTGCCGGTTAATGGGACAGTCATCCCAAGCCTCCCAGTTTTCATCTAAAATATATTAAATAGTCTTCCGAAGAGAATGAAGCTTTTACGCTTGGAACGACATGGGGGTAAGTGATTAATGACAAAAATTTTATTTTGGGGTAGAGTAACCCTTTAATAAAAGGTCTAAAAGCTGATAATATATATCAGAGCAAAAACCAAGCACTGAGGTCAAAAGAACTGCCTGCAGAGCTCAGAAACAGGTTGGTATCAAGCCACACATCTGGGGTAGGGTCTAGATTGCCTCATTGAAGGGTCACAGAAACACATAGTCTCTGTTACCCTTTATGGAAGCAGTTTGAAACAACTAGGACTCTTCCTAGAGCCTGGCCTCCTGGAAAAACTGAGCAACTGATGGAGACGAGCTTTGATTAGTGTGGTAATCAAGAACCTGATGGTCACTCTAGTTGAGCTCCATGATATGTGGAAATAGGACGAACATCACTGCAACACTCCACCTAACTGGGCATTATGGGGATGTGGCAAGACTCAATACTCTCTTCAATGAAGACACATGAAAACCCACTTTGAATTTGCAAAAAAAGCACCTAAAGGACCCTCAGACTATGAGAAACATTCTCTAGTCTGATGAGCCTTAATTCCAAACATCATGTTTAAAGGAACCAGCTTTGATCATCACCTGCAGAGTGCCAGCTTAAAAGTAAAGTGTGCTAGAAGCCTCATGCTGTGGAGCTGTTTTTCAGCGGCAGAGACTGAGGGAACCATCAGAGTAGAAGAAAAGCTCAATGCACCAAAATATTGAGATAGCCTTAATGAAAACCTAGTCTAGAGCATTCAGAACCTCAGACTGTGCAGAAAGTTTACCTTCCAACAGAACAATGAACCCAAACACAGCAAGAGTGGCTTATAGACAACTCCGTGAATGTCCTTGAGTGGCCCAGCCAGAGCCTGGCTTGAACTCAATCAATTATTTCAGGAGAAACCTGAGCGTCTGCCCCCATCCAGGTGACGAGAAGAATGGCAGATAATTGCCAAATGCCAAAGCTAGTCGCATCAAACAAAAAAGACTTGAGGATGTACAGGGGCTTCAGCTAAATATTTAGTAATATTTAGGGTATGAATACTTATGCAATGTACTTATTTCCTTATATATATATATATATATATATATATATATATATATATAGTTACAAATCTAGTTACAAATGCTCCTGCTAAATGGGCATCCATGATTTGTCCCCCACAATTTATATTAACCTCTATGACAGTGGTTCCCAACCTTTTTCAACTCGTGGCCCACACAACCAAACACATATGTTTGCGTGGCTCACTGCAAAACAAATTAACTGACCCCGCTATTGCTGGGTTAATAACTTAGTACTCAGAAGCTAGATTGTTAACTGTCTTTATTGAATAAACTGACAATGAACAGTCAATAACTGTTCGGCTGGCACCGCTTGGTACAACTGCTGTTGTTCTGTAGCACACTCAGCAAAAATATCTAAGATAAATTGACGCTTTATTCTTAAACCAATCAGCGAGCTCGAATAGTGGAAGCATAGTTACAGTTTAATATTTATTTTTTCTTATTTAATTATATATATGAAATAATGGTATTATGTTATGACTTGGACATTTTTACATACTGTATATGGACAATATTATTATTTATTTTAATAGTAATTGGCGGCCCACCTGCAATACCATAGGCCCACAGGTTGAAAACCACTGCTCTATGATAATAATAGGTGATCACATTATTTTATCCAACTCCTCCATGGCATTTGTATGCATGCTTTGGGTAAAGTTTGGGCACAAGTTTGACATACAAATATCTGCACTCTCAGTTAGTGAACAAGATCCACCGTGGGAGGAAAAAGGATCTAATAAAGAGAAGAGCACACAGGTCCAACACAGACAAACTAACTGTCAAACTAACTTCTAAGATTGTAGAAAGTTTTATGCAAGTAATTCTACAAGCGAGACTTTTAAGTTTATTAATATAACCAGGCTAACACCTCCATAATGTGTCAAATCAGTCATTCACCAATGAGAATGTAATGATACGCTTCTCTCTGTCTGCATAAGAGTGAGTCATGCGGGGAGGCCCCTCCTCGCCCCCGGGGCCCACGTGCATCTCTCATTCGGCGGTTTACAGATCACTGGCGTTCCTCACCAGAGGCTTGGCCACACGCCTGTCAGTGCCTGATGGATGGCGTGACACCCAGCCGCTACCCTGTCATCCTTGTCACTGAATGGGTAAGAGAGAGAGAGAGAGAGAGAGAGAGAGAGAGAAAAGAGATTGGGATGGTAGGATCTGCATTTTAAAGGAATAATTCCTAGAAATGAAGACTCTGTCATCATTTACTCACCTTGTTGTCATTTCAAATTTAAATTAAGTTTTTTCTTACTTGGAAACAAAACAAATTTGGGATAATATGTTGGCAATATTTTCAATATGTTAATAGGACTGAGGCTGTTAAGATCCAAAATAACAGAAAAAAGCATTATTAAATTTTTTGGTGAAACATTCCTTTAAGGGTAAGAGATAAATAGAAAAAAAATAATGAGAACGAGGGAATGAGGCAATCGAGAGCGAGAAGGAGACACCCTTGTACTGTGACTTCAATGTGGCTGATTCGTTCTGCGGGCTAAGTTAGATTGCAGAGAGTGCATGGGCGTCCATCAGTTTGCCTGCCTGTCAGAGCCCGGTGACAAGGCCAGGGCTGGCTGAACAACACAAGGAAAGACGAGCAAAGAAGAAACACACTTTTATGAATCTTCATGGAAATGAACCTTGGGGGGGGACTGGACTATTTTCCCCATCCGGCCTCCCTGTCACAGTGTAACCCTCATGGTTAATATGCAGCTCCTCACGAAGTCCAGCCAATCAAAACCAAGAGGTAATAGAACCATCTTCATGCATCTTGTATGAACCAGCAGCATGTTTGTCTCACATGAAACACAAAAATTGTAAATTCACCACATCTGCAATCACACATGCAATAGATTTCAGACTCTTTGTCTGGAAAACCCTTTGATGTCACTGATCTTTATACAACTGCGCTGGAAATATAATAACGGTTCCAGTAATCTGACGAGTAATTCTAACGATTGGAGAGAGAAGCTCTTTCGTTTTAGCATCTGTCCAATGTAATGACATTTCTGTCTGCGACATACTATAGATAATCATGATTTTCAACTTCACAGACTAACTATTAAACAGCGCATAAGCCTGTGAGTAATCGTGTCAGCTCCTTCAGAACTTGTGAAGTGATTGACTAGAACTCTTTGACAGCAGACGTCTGAGCTTACTAGCCTTGTATATGTTCCAACAGTTAATCTTACAGCTTTGTTCACTTATCATTTATAGACTTCTTAAACTGGCAAATTTCTGCAGCGGCATCCGGTTCTGTAGAGTTATTCTGAAGTAACTTCACAAAACAAGTGATTGGGGGGAAAAATACAAATGAAAACAAAGTACTCACTGAATAAAAAACACAAGCACTTAAATTAAGAAATCAAAGAAACATAAAACTGTTCTAAAGAAAATGTGTTTCTTTATCTGCCAACAAAGAAGAAAGCTGGAATAAATAAAATTGTATATTTTCTACTAAGGATGTGCATCTCCATAACTGAGGCTGATGCTATACGCATATTGATGCATTGCCAATAATATGATAGATTAAAGATACATATGCACGTAAGCAGCTACCGATGCGATGCAATACAATTCAGCCCTAGATAAAGTGGATCCAAATTTGATTTGATTCAACAGTATGGTACAGATTCGTTCACTTTTATACCAATGTCAATCGGTGAAGCTTACTATCCCTATCTACTAATCACATGACAGTAAGTAGAAAGCTATAAACACACTATTGAGTAGATGATTTTGGCATGATGGCAACAACCTATGTAATCTAATTTAGTCACTTGTTAGCAACTGCAGTGTCCAAGACATGTACAGTAAAACATTTTAAAATGTAAAAACTTGTTACAATCAGAAGTGTGTGTATATATATATATGTTTTATAATGAAACATGAATATAACTTAAGCCTGTGTTATCCACAGACCTTATTTCAGGCATTTAACTAAAAACCCATAAAAATAAAAAATAATAATAATAATAAAAAAAACACTTCAAGATGATGGTACCAGAGTGAGAGTAGGACAAAAAACAACCAGCAGAGGGAGGAGAGGGATGAAAAGAAAAGAGAAGGAAAGCCAGGATCATGACAGTACCCCCTCCTCAAGGTGCACCTCCTGGCGCACTAGAAGACGGGGACTGACGGGAGCGGTAAAAATCGTCGATAAGCGAGCGGTCCAGAATGTCCCGGGAGGGGATCCTCCCCCTGGGGCGAACATCGAGCAACCTACGAACTCTGTAGACAGGGGGAGCCCTCAACATGAACCCGGGGACATGACAGGACGAGGGGGGGCACAAATAACAGGCTTCAAACAAGAGACATGAAACACGGGATGAACACGACGGAGATTAGCCGGCAACCGGAGCCTGACAGAGACCGGGCTAAGAATCTTAATGATGCGAAAAGGTCCAATGAATTTAGGAGCCAGTTTACGCGAGGGGTATTGAAGGGGAAGGTTAGTGGTAGGGGGCCAAACCCTCTGTCCTTGGACATAACGGGGGCTTCTGACACGGCGCTTATTAGCGGAGCGGCACATAACGGAGCGCGATCTACAAAGGGCGGATCGGACCGATCTCCAAGTTCGTCTGCAACGTTGAATGAACGCTCGTACAGAAGGCACCTTGGATTCGGTGTTGGAAGGAAAGAGGGGGGGCTGGTAACCTAAACAACCCTGGAATGGCGATAGACCGGTAGCTGACGCGGGGGCGGAATTGTATGCATACTCAGCCCAAGGAAGCTGTTCTACCCAAGACGTGGGGTTACAAAATGCGAGACTACGCAACAGCCGACCGATAGTATGATTAGCGCGTTCGGCCTGACCGTTCGTCTGTGGGTGAAACTCGGAGGAGAGACTAGCTGAAGGATGCCCTCTTCAGATGTTACGGACTCAGAAAAAGGCTTTAGATTCTTGCACCCCAACCGGTAGGAGATCGTAAAATCAAAACGCATAAAGAAAAGGGACCAACGAGCCTGACGGGCATTAAGTCTCCTGGCTGAACGAATGTATTCGAGATCTTTATGGTCAGTCCAGACTACGACCGGGACCGCAGCTCCCTCCAGCCAGTGCCGCCACTCCCCTAATACGAGACGAATGGCCAAAAGCTCTCGGTTACCTACATCATAATTCTGTTCAGCAGTAGTAAGGTGATGAAAAAAAAAAGCGCAGGGATGAATCTGATCAAAGGCCGAGGAGCGCTGAGAGAGGATGGCCCCAACACCCACCTCTGAAGCGTCGACCTCAACGATGAACTGTCTCTCTAAGTCGGGGGAGATAAGGATAGGAGCGGATGAAAAGAGTGATTTGAGACGTTCGAACGCTGCCTGGGCGGCCTCCGTCCACGAGATTTGAGTCTTGACCGAAGCAAGCGCAGTTAGGGGGGCCGCTACCTGACTGAAATTTCGGATAAAACGTTGTAAAAAATTAGCAAAACCCAGAAAGCGTTGAAGAGCAACACGAGATTCTTGTCTGGGCCAGTCAGTAACAGCGCGAACCTTGACAGGGTCCATACTAATACCCTGGGAAGAGATAACGGAACAGAGAAACGTGACCGACTGAGCGTGAAAGGTGCATTTCTCCGCCTTGACAAAAAGACGGTTCTCTAATAGTCGTTGAAGGACCTGTCTAACATGTTGCATATGAACTTGGAGATTAGGAGAGAAAATCTAAATATTGTCAAGGTAAATGAACACGAACAGGTTTAACATGTCTCTAAGGACATCGTTAACAAGAGCCTGAAACACGGACGGGGTGTTAACTAGCCCGAACGGGAGAACACGATATTCAAAGTGCCCAAGAGGTGTATTAAACGCCGTCTTCCACTCGTCACCCTCCCTGATACGTACAAGATGATAGGCATTGCGAAGGTCCAGTTTTGTGAAGTATTGTGCCCCCTGCAGGATCTCAAAAGCAGATGACATAAGGGGTAACGGGTATCGGTTCTTAACCGTTATGTCATTCAAGCCTCTGTAGTCTATGCAGAGGCGCAACATGCCATCCTTCTCCTTCACAAAAAAGAACCCAGCCCCCGCAGAAGAGGTGAAGGGAACGATAGTGCCCGCGTCTAACGATTCTGAGAGATATTTCTCCAGAGCCTTACGCTCAGGAATCGAGAGAGAATAAAGGCTACCACGAGGTGGAGTGGTACCCAGAAGAAGTTCTATGCTGCAGTCGTATGGCCGATGCGGAGGAAGACGAGGCCCAGGAACGACTGAAAACCGCCCGCAGATCGAAGTACTCCTCAGGAACCCCAGACAAATCGCCTGGCTCCTCCTGAAAGACAGAAACAGAAGACACGGGAGAGGCAGCAGACACAAGACATCTGACATGACAAACCCCGGGAGAGTATGGAATTCTTAGCCCAATTAATATGAGGATTATGTTCAGACAACCACAGATGACCCAAAACTACAGGGGTCTCCGGGGAATTAATAACTAAAAAAGAAATAGTCTCTCTTTGGTTACCGGACACGGTGAGACTCGCCAGTGCTGTAGAACTGTTCACCTGGGCAAGAACGCTACCATCTAGGGCGAAGATAGAAGTGGGGTCCCGAAGACTAACGAGAGGAATACCTTGTTCCAAAGCCCAGCTCCTGTCCATAAAGTTCCCATCTGCTCCAGAGCCTATCAAGGCTGGACAAGATGCAGCGGATTCGGCCCAGCAAAGAGAAACAGGGTTGGTGGTCCGGAAGCGCGGTTGAGAGTCCAGAGAAGAGACGCTCACCAGTCTCTCTCTTACGACTGGTGAGCTCTGGCTTTTACCGTGCATGCCGCGGCGAAAGTGCCCCTCCGCGCCGCAGTAGAGACAGAGGCGGTTGATGATCAGACGCTGGCGCTCAACAGCTGAGATACGGATCCCTCCCAGCTGCATTGGCTCAGGAGCGATAGAGACTGTAGGTGGAAAGCAACCAGTGGCTGACGGGGTGGGTGTGGTGTGAGCGCGGCGAAGTGTCCCTCCGAAGTGAGTGGAGTTGCTGCGTCAGATCGGTCACCTAAATGGATAATGAGTCCACCATACGGCGAGCCGCGACGAGTTCCTCTTCGTGCCTTCCCAGCAGCGCTCCTTGCATCTCAACCGCGGTCTGGAAAGGGTAACTCCCAGCCTGATCCATTCCTCGTTGGTCGTATTATTCTGTGATAAATGAGAGGGGTCCAGAGACAAAAGCAGGTACAGTCTTGTTTAATGAAAAAATAAGGATGCGCCGCACGGCTGATAAACACAACTGAGGATTCACAAAGTAATACAGGGTCCTTGACCACTTCTTCAAAGGGGTAACTCAGGATTTCAGCCGGAGGTCCGGGCGACTCTTATAACGGCGAGACCAGGGGCACAGGTGAGAAGCGCAGTTCTCTGCAACCCTCTGCGAAGACCGCTGGGTACAGCACAGAGGAGGTAAGCACAACTGCTACACTGAGGCTTTACAAGAGGCACTGAATAAGACAGGGCTGGACTAGACTAGACAGGACAAGACAAGACTATAATGGAGTAACGAATACACTCAACTCCGTGCATCTAGTTTAAATAATAATCCGACAACACGGACACGAAAAAGAGAGCTAAATATAGCGAAGGCACCCATGTGCCAAAATGCATTAGCAAACACAAGACGGCCTCGAGTTCAGTCTTTTGATTCTTTGAATTCTCCATGAAGTGTTGCTGGTTTTGTGTGCAATAAGCACTTTACAGTGGCATCTCAGCAATGGGTCCCGTTGTTCACACATGACATCTAAATGGAAACATGCTGTTAAATTTAACCTTAACTGTGAAAGCTTTTGAAAGTTTTGCTTCAGGATGCTATCAGACATCATACCCAACACAATGCTAAATATTTTAATCATACAGAGTAAACAAAAATGTCAAAGTCAAATAATCATCATATACTGCAGAGGTCCAATAACATGTTACATTATTAATGACACCATGAGCAGGACAATTGATAATTTTGGTTTGCAAAGTGTTCTTGAATTTTTATGGTTTCATGCAGCTGGAAGTCAAAAATTTCACAGCACAAAACACATTTAGGTCCCGTTTTACTAACAGCTTGCGCCAGTGTAAACCATTTTTTTGCCATTAAAATTGTACTCTTGGGTTTTCCCAAAGACACGCAGTGACGAATTAGTGCTGTAAAGGTGTGGACAGTTATTTTTGCGCCTGACGTTATTGAATATGCATTTGTATGAGTTTCCCTGTCAGAAGAAAAGTTTATAGGAGGAGAGAATTTAAATGAATCATGCAATGCATTTTACTAATGTTTGCACTCGTCAAATTACTGGCATTTGTGACATTATTTAACACCCAAAAAACTATCTTAAACTGTTTCATGCTAGAAAACAGAGAGCACTTGGTAGAAGGGAGAGGATTTTTTCCACTTTATTTGGAATGCCAGAAGAACCCATAACAAGCCATGTTATTTTTAATTTGCTTCAGGAAATAAATGAGACTTGGAACCCTTGGAAACCTACAGTAGCAAAGTACTGCTTAATCTAAAGCAGAACTAAAACACACCCTACACCTACAAGTCCCAGACCCAGAGCTTACAAAACATTGCCGGTTCAACTGGAGTACTGCTAAATCTAAAGCTGAACTAAACCTCACCCTAAACCTACCCATTACAGACTCAGCGATTAGAAAGCTAGCCGGTTCAACTCGAGTACTGCAAAAGTAAAGGCTGAACTAAACCACACCCTAAACTTAATCATCACAGACCCAGCGATTGTAATCTATGACATTTATCGTCTTTGAAACATGACAGTCTGGAACTATGAATCACGCAATACCATGTCTATAAAAACTTCTAGTAAACCTTAATTTTTTGGCCTCCGGTTCTTTTCAACGTACTGTGGCTTTTTTAATTTTTTTATTTATTCTTTACTTGCAACTACGCTATTAACTACATATATTGCATTGGTCGCTATGTAAATGAGATGTTGCGTCTGTGTTTTTTAATTTGCACATTGTCAGTAAATCACCCGCAGAAATTTCCCTTCCCATCGGCACTGTTTTGGAATTGTGCTCTCACACTAATTTGCCCTGTTTAGTAAAACTGGCTCATAGTCGAGTTTTTATCCTCACTGCAAATGAATCTATATTTAACATAATCTGAGTTATATTTTTGTTCATGTTTTGTTTATGGAGTGTCACATAACCTGTCCATATTAATAATTTTTTACCAAGTGACAGATGAATTTGTAACACAATACAAATTACAAATAGTATCTGATTGGTTAACCTCTGATATTAACAATATCAAATAGGAAGCATTTGACCTCCTTTCTGAAAGATAAGTCAATTTTATTATGGTATTATTATGACCCTGAAACACAACCCACCAGTTGAGAAACAATAATATATATAGCCCTCGTCAAATTAGTTTATTTTTCTTCTCACTACAAACTACATGCTTTTTTCAAAAGACATACAGACCAATGCCAGCATATTTTGTAATGAAAAATGCTAGCAGTACTAGCTGTGCATAACTAAGCAGGCAGTAAGTTCTTTTTCCTCACACATGGATGAGTCACCTCAACACATGACACTCACAGAATGAGACCAATTCTGTGCATTTGATTACCTGGGCTATTGGAAGAGTTCTCAACATGACAGCCACTATTTGCAGGGATCAATCGGAGAAAATGACCACCTTGTGAGCCGTTCTGATAGCATTTATAAGGCTCTAGATAAGATCTAGTTTCCTCAAACACTTAAGCATTATGAATTGATATTCTGGATGTGTCTAAATCATTCACAAAGATAAACAAAAGCCTCTGTTGAACTCTTTAATGGATGCAGAGCCTCGTCTTAGGTCACAGTCATCTATTACTGCATCGATCTGTTGACTCAAATAGACAGACACGTTCACTGCGTTTGAATGTGATTGTGAAGCTGGTGTGATTGCTCAAATTAAAGCTACAAGATGTGCAGATGATGCAGTGGTTCATCTTAAAATTTTACTGCTTTGTGTTAAGTGATAATCAAATGTAATTACTGTGCACTTTACAGAAGTGTTGGTATAAGATGATTGTGTGATGCTAATTCATACACTTGTGGGAAAAAAACAGTTCTCCCATACTGACACTGGTTATTCAGTAAAGAACAATCAATAGTGGATTTTACCGATAGCTAGCTAGTTTGGACCACACTTGCAGATACCAATGAATAAACTTTTTTTTTTTTATGGATATGGATTGAAAACTAAAATAGTGCACTGAAACATACCTGATACTCTGAAACTTTGTAAATGAATAAAACATATTAATATTAATGATACTATTGTATATTATATCATTAAATGTAGTTCATAGCTTATTATCGGTGCCGATTAATCTGCAAAACCGATCAATCAGTCAACCTCTATTATTCAACTTATACAATGTTGAGGTCTTATGTAGTAATCAAAAAAGTTATCAATGTCACTCAATATGTCTACAAAAAATGTGTCTAGGGCTCACAGTGAAAATATAATTAATTGCTCCGCATATCAGTGCATGCATTTACATATACAATCTTACACTTACAGTTTTAGTTTTATCGTTACAAACTGAAAAAATGAGGAAGATTTTTGCCTATTACCCAGATTTTGGTATGACTGTGTGCATGTGTTTTGAAGACAAAACTGAAATCTATCATTTTGAATACTACTACTCTAAACACTTAGACTTTTCAACAACATTAAACCAATAAGAATTTTTTATTTTTATTAAATACACAACCATCTTTTTCCCGATGAGATACCTTTTACACATCAGTATTATGGAACACTATTCACTATCAACTAGTTGCATAGCATGCATATTACTAGCATTTTGGATGTTTATTAGGATTTATGAAGCACATATTAATGCCTTAATCTGCACCACGTTCTAGATCCCTTAACCCTACCCAATACCTAAACATAACTACTAAAAATACCTTACCTATTATCAATAGTCAGCAAATCAGGAGTTTACTGAGTGAAAACTCTTAGGCTACGTTTACACTGGTGCGTATTGGAAATAAAAATTAAAATAAAATAAAAAATCACACAGAATTACTATACCTTACAATATCTTACAAAAGATGAACATTTATTATTAACCAAGAACACTCATGGTCAAAATACAAGACAAATTGAATTTATTTGGGTGAATACAGCATATTTTGCAATATTGCATACATTCAAACTCGCTTAAAAAGCATTTAGGGAAAAAAGACAAATTTAAAAATAGCAATTTAATTTAAATGTATTCAACCATTCTCTGTAATAGTTTTTTACCAAAACAGTGCTAATTCTTGTGCCGGTGTATCGCCGGAATATGAGCCTGAGAACGGCTGCTGCTCGTCAGCAGAACTGCGAACTTTAGACCTTGGCCTCATGTTTCACTTGTATCTGGAATATGGAGTGACTGGCTCCAAATCCTTTCCAAAAACAAACAGTACTGAAATTAGAGAGAAAATATTTTAACATCAAATTAACTTACACTCAGTATTATAACGAACAAAACCCATTTATGTGGTTATGCAATGCAAAGGAATTTCCAGGGCAAAACGACTTCTGCTGATGCAGCTGACTGACATCTCGTCCTTATGTATATAATATAAATATACACCACATCAAAGACTTTATAAATTAAATATAATGTATACAAACCTTTATTTTCCGGAAAGAATGCACCAAATCGGTGGCGGCAGCACTGAGAACTGCTCTCTCCTGTGGACTTAAAAAGCTTGTGCACTCAGCAGCTGTGTTATTAAGAAGTTTCACCAGAGACAAGCTCAACCCAGTGGTTACATAGAAAAAAAAATAGCCCAGCGTTAAAATTACCCAGCACCTGGGTAAAATATTAAAAATAACTCAATAAAATGACCCACCAGGCTGAACCCAGCATTTGGGTTAAAAACAATAACCCAGCATTTTTTAGAGTGTACCAATAATCCAGTTCTTTGTTCACTGACAAGATTCGCTATATCGAGTTCATTATCGAAGGCGATTCATCTTCAATAATGAACTTGATATAGCCTAGCTTGTCAGTGAACTATGGCTCGGTGTATTAATTGCCACTCCATTTGAAAGAAGGTGATGGGGATTTACCGCTAATCACGGAACCGGCTTTACTGACGAAATGCACATGAACATATCGTTCAATATATTGTCCAGCCTTACACCTGCACCACTCACCAGTCTCGAGTCCCACGGAGGAGCACAGGTAGGATCAAAGGAGGAGTGACAACAGTGCAAGGCGAGAGAGGACCAGGCCTGGACTTTATTTCGTGTTTTGGTTCTGTATGTGCGGACCAATCGCCATGAGGGGCTGTCGCGCTATTTTGTGTTTGTTTGTTTTTTTATTATTAAAATCTTAAATGTTCACCAGTTCCCACTTCCTTCTTCCCGTATCTACGAACTGTTACAATTGACTCATTATATTTTTTTGCCAATAAAACCCTTTTTTGCCAATAAAACCCTTTAAAACTCATGATATGCTTATCATTGTTTTTCAGTATACCATACTGTAGAAATATGTGAAAAAAAAGAATACTGAACAAATACTGAAGCAGCAAACTTTGCAAAACACAAAATTCATGTCACTGCCAAATATTTTGGCCATGACTGTATGTGCCATGCAGGCCGTGGGACTACATGGCACACCTTTGGTTGGAGAGAGTGAGAAAAACACAAGTGCACTGCTCTCCCATAATCAGCAGAGACCAACACACATAGGCAACCTAAGTATTATCCTGCTTGGGCTTAAGCAAAAAATCATTTATAGTGAGCTTTTGATTCAATTTTGCCTAAACAGTGACCTTTGAGCAGCCTGCAGCCTAGCAATAAATGTTCACGTTAGCCACTTGTAGAACAATCAGCATTTATCACTTTGTGCATTACAGGTTGGCGGCCACACATCAATCCTATACAGTGCTGCATTCATGACAGTAAAACCAAAACTTTCCCAGCACGTTTTATAATAGAAAATGAAGCCCCATGTGTTTGTTGTATATGTATAAAATGGATTCAGTACACTGCATACACAAGCTATTTAATGCATCTTTTAGGAAGATGTACCTTGACTACTGTGCTGGTGATATTTTTAAGCTGTTTACATCTTGTTGTGTCCACTCCCATGCCTCATTTTCTCAAAATTATGTATCCTCCATTGATTTCAGCATGCTTATTTTTGAATTTTACAATGCAGTACATGCCCTACACATGACTGCCAATATATTCACAAAAGGACACCTACTGGGTCTGTTCAGTCACATTGAGGCAGAAATTGCAATAAAGACACTGTAATTCCTAATAAACCCCAAAAAAGCTAAACAATACAAGTGCAAAGCATAGGAAAGGTCATCAAACCTTTGGTAGTTCCTGGATGTGTGCAGCACCTAACACTCTGCATAATCGTCTGAAGGACCCCGGCTTTAGAAATGATTGGTTGAACAAGATCCCTGATCATCTGTGAGCAGACAAAAGCACTGTTTATCATTTCAAATGAGAAAGGCAGAGCACCAAAAAAAAAGGACATTTAATCCTAAAGGTCAGAAAAATAAAAATTAAATGGTTGTTAAAAAATAAATTACTGCTTTTGCCACACAATATTTGAGTAGCTTTATAAGTGGCCCTCAAAGAAAAAACGTACTCGGTTACTAAACGTAACCTCGGTTCTCTCTAGAAGAGCGAACGAGTACTGCGTCTTAGCTAAGACGCTACGGGAAAAGTCTCTTTTCACGAAATACTGAAGCAAAAAATTATCCTTAATTTTGTATTTTTGTAAAGCGCATTTGCAGCAGTACACAGCCATAGGCGAGACGGCTCGTTCGCTCATTGGCTTGTCCTGCGGCAACTGCACAGCCTATCGAGCGCGGGCTGATGCAACATCAGACCAATAAGGGCGCTTCGCGCCCTTCTTGACACTTCCCGCCGAAACGGGTGTGGCCCAACCTATAAAAGGAGCTCGAAAAGGCTGACTCACCTGATTTATTTCATCGCCAAAAGCGAACCAGAGTGAATCGTGCGCACGGCAGAGAACGCAGTACTCGTTCGCTCTTCTAGAGAGAACCGAGGTTACGTTTAGTAACCGAGTACGTTCTCTTATGAGAGCTCTCTTGTACTGCGTCTTAGCTAAGACGCTACGGGAACCCAATGTAAAACGCTGTGCGCGCAGGGATCACACACCAATAAACCTGAAGCAACGCCCAGGATTTACAGTGCACAGTCACCTGAGGGACTCACAGAGAGTCCAGGACAGAAAAGGGAAAAAGCCCTCCGTCCTATATCTAGCAGCATCCGTAGATGAGGCAATATGACATCACACAGCCGAGGAAAGGCCTGACCAATGTGGTAATGCGGGTCTTATGCAATACTGCCCATATAACAGTCGGCAGCGCATAGCGCCCGTGAACTCAGAATTCCCCTCAGGGCCCTGATTCGACTATACCGACAACAGCCTTGCTTGCAAGGCGGGGACCTCCAGGTTATAGAACCTGATGAATGTAGACGGCGAGGCCCAACCTGCCGCCATACATATATCCTGCAAGGAGATCCCAGTAGACCACACCCACGACGAGGCGACGCCTCTTGTGGAGTGTGCTCTGACGCCCAACGGGCACTGAAGGCCCCTGGAAGCGTAAGCTAACGCTATGGCGTCAACTATCCATCTGGATAGAGTCTGTCTCGAAACAGCCATTCCCTTGGAATGTCCACTGAACGAGACAAACAGCTGTTCCGTCTGCCGAAAGGCAGCAGAGCGAGACACATAAGCTCTTAAAACCCTTACAGGGCAAAGAAGACTCGAGTCTCCATCCCCCCCTGACACCGGCAGGGCAGACAGGGCAATAACCTGAGCCCGAAACGGTGTGTTGAGGGATTTCGGCACATAACCGTGCCTAGGTTTGAGTATGACCCTTGAGTCATTGGGCCCAAACTCCAAGCACGACTGGCTCACCGAGAGCGCGTGCAAATCACCCACACGCTTCACAGAAGCGAGAGCCAACAAGAATACTGTCTTGAACGACAGATGCTGAAGGCTAACCGATTGGATAGGCTCAAAAGGGGGACCCTTCAAGGCCTCCAAAACCGCCGCGAGGTCCCACATAGGGACTGACGGAGGTCTGGGAGGATTCAGCCTCCTAGCTCCTCTGAGGAACCGGGTGACTAAATCGTTCCTTCCTATTGACTGACCGGACGCCGTTTCAGAAAACGCCGCGATGGCCGCCACATAAACTTTGAGCGTGGATGGGGCTCTGCCCTTATCCAACAGCTCCTGTAGGAAGGAGAGGACCTCCGTCACCTCACAACTAAGGGGTGAATAACCTCGAGCTGTGCACCAGCTGGATAACACCGACCACTTTGAGGCATACAGACGTCGTGTCGACGGAGCTCTAGCCTGAGTAATGGTATTTAGCACTCCCACTGAGAGATCAGCGGGTAACCGTTGAGCGCCCACACATGGAGGGACCACAACTCCGGTTGAGGGTGCCAAATCGAGCCCCTGGCCTGCGAGAGGAGGTCCCTCCTCAACGGTACCGGCCACGGGGCGACATCTGCTAACTGCATCAAATCTGGGAACCATGGTTGGTTCTTCCAAAGAGGTGCTACAAGCAGTATTGAACATCTCGTTTCTCTCACCCGTTCTATCACCTGCGGAAGGAGGGAGACGGGAGGGAACGCATAAAGTGGGCAGCACGGCCATCTCCGCGACAGCACGCTTTCGTTCTTGGAAAAGAACGCGGGGCAGTGAGCGTTTTCGTGGGACGCAAAGAGGTCCACCTCCGCCATGCCAAATCTCTCCCACAACAGCCGGACTGTTTGCGGGCGTAGAGACCATTCACCCGTAGGAACATTGCCTCTGGACAGCCTGTCTGGACCCAGATTCTGCAGTCCAGGCACATGCACTGCTCTCAGCGAGCGCACGTTGCGCTGAGCCCAAACCAGGAGGCGTTCCGTCAGCCTGCACAGGTTTCGGGACCCGAGACCGCCCTGGCGATTTATGTAGGACACCACGGACATGTTATCCGCACGGACTACGACGTGGTGATCCTTGATATGGGGACAAAAGCGCGTCAGCGCGTTCTCCACTGCCAGCATTTCCAGGCAGTTGATATGATGGAGCTTTTCCCGTTCTGACCATAGGCCAAAGGACGGTCTGCCTTCGAGCAGCGCTCCCCATCCCGAAGTGGAGGCGTCCGTCGACACCATTTTCACACTCGGGGAAGTCCCCAGGCTTACACCTGATCGGTACCAGCCGTTCGCTGTCCAAGGTGCTAGAGCCGCAACACAGCTCTGATCGACCTTGAAATGCAGCCGGCCAGACGCCCACGCTCTGCGCGGCACCCGAGCCTTCAGCCAGAACTGCAGGGGGCGCATGCGGAGCAGGCCCAGCCGCAGAACCAGAGATGATGAGGCCATGAGACTCAGCATCTTTTGACAGTGTTTGAGCGACACAGTCGCGCCGCAGCGGAAAGAACTCGCTGCGCGCTGAATGCCCATCGCGCGCTGTGGTGACAGCCGCGCCGTCATGGAACACGAGTTCAGAACTATACCCAGAAACAGGATCGTCTGACTGGGGTTCAGCGAACTCTTCGCCCAATTGACACTGAGGCCGAGCTTCTCGAGGTGATCGAGTAAAACGGCCCTGTGGTCCACGAGCTCCACTCGTGATCGGGCCAGAACCAGCCAGTCGTCCAAATTCAGCACTCGTATGCCTCTGAGTCTGAGAGGAGCGAGCGCTGCATCCATGCACCTCGTAAACGTACGAGGAGCCACGGTGGACTGTAAACTTGTATGCCTGGCCCTCGAAGGCGAATCTCAAATATCGCCTGTGGTTTGACGCTATCTGTATTTGAAAATACGCGTCCCTCAGATCTATTGACATGAACCAGTCCCCTCTGCGAATCTGCGCGAGGAGTTTCCTGGTCGTAAGCATTTTGAAACTGCGTTTCATCAATGCCTTGTTCAGCTGTCTTAGATCCAGTATGGGCCTGAGACCCCCGTCTCTCTTGGGCACCAGAAAGTATCTGCTGTACAGCCCCCCCCTCGCTTTGAGCTTCAGACACAGGCTCTACAGCCCCTTTGCTCAACAGTTTTGATATTTCGGCCCGAAGTATGTGTGCTACTTCTGTTTTGACCGTAGTTTCGATGCGCGCTGAAAAGCGCGGAGGGCATCGAAAAAAAAAACTGTAGCGAGTAGCCTCTCGTTATAATGCCTAGCACCCAATCCGAAACCCCTGGAAGCGCTGACCATGCATCTGCATGAATGGCTAAGGGCTGGATGCGAAGCGCGCTCTGTTGACCGGGCAACGGCGGCGCTCGGGTGTGCTGCGCATTTGAGGCGGGGAGCGCGCTGATCACAGCGGGCAGATCGCTCCTCCTCGACCCCGTCCCGGCGCTTAACCGACTGGGGGAAGGCTGAGAAGGTCCCGTGGGACTCGATATGTCTGCGAGTGACTGTGGGCTGCATATGCCACTTTCAACTCGCTGTCTGCCTGTGCAGAGCGTACGTGCACGGGCCTCGTTTTTACAGAAGCCATGCGCCGTATGTGACATAGTATATGTGGGCACTGGGGAGTGGGCACGTTTACTATGCGGCGCGCTCGACCGATCTGTGTCGATCTTATGTGCGCGAGCCCTGTGTGCAGGGCTGTGCTTACATGTGGAGATGGGCACTGAGGAGTGGGCATCGTCACTGCATTTATAGCACCATCGGCCGTGGCCGGACGAGCGTGCACGGGTTTTTTTTTTTTTTTACAGAACCACATGACGCGTGTGACATAGTAATTGTGGGCACTGAGGGGTGGGCACGCTTACTATGCAGTGTGCGCGATCGACTTGAGTCGCTTTTATGGGCGCAGGCCCTGTGTGCAGGGCTGTGCTTACATGTGGAGATGGGCACTGAGGAGTGGGCATCGTCACTACATTTATAGCACCATCGGCCGTGGCCGGACGAACGTGCACGGGTTTCGTTTTTACAGAAACCACATGATGCGTGTGACATAGTGATTGTGGGCACTGAAGAGTGGGCACGTCTACTATGTAGTGCGCGTGATCGACTTGAGTCGCTTTTATGGGCGCAAGCCCTGTGTGAAGGGCTGTGCTTATATGTGGAGATGGGCACTGAGCAGTGGGCATCGTCACTACATTTATAGCACCATCGGCCGTGGCCGGGACACCAGAAATTACACCTTTTTCGGGAAATATCTTGGTAGCCGTGATAACGGTTTTCGTGTGCAGGCAAGCAGGCAACCGTACAGGCTTGCGCATTGCAAGAAAACGCTGAAACAGTCACAATCTCTGGAACTGAAACAGCGGCGCGCTTAGGTGAGAGCCCGGCCACAGCGGAACTCGTACACCGGCGCTTCGATGAAGCAGCCATCGTGTGTAGTGCCGACACAGCGTCATGCAGCATGCGTAGATGGCTTTCCTAGGATGGCTTCGGGGCTCCCGGCCTCACCGTAATCCTCTGCCGCGGTCCCCGCGGCGCGGGGCGACGGCCGGTAGAGCGAGAACGGGGGTCTCGAGCTGTGTTGCTGAAGCTGTTGTGATAACGGCTTTTGTGTGCAGGCAAGCGGGCAACTGTGCAGGCTTGCGCATTGCAGAAAACGCTGAGACAGTCACAATTCCTGGAACTGAAACAGCGGCGCGCTTGGGTGAGAGCTCGGCCACAGCGGAACTCGTACACCTGCGCTTGATGAAGCAGCCATCGTTAGTAGTGCCGACGCAGCGTCACACAGCAGGCTTTAGATGGCAACACCGCTTTTGCCGCCGTCCAGCAGAGGGCGGACAAAGGTGCGTCGCTATCGCCTGTTCCACCGGCGGAAGTGAGTGGTAGTTCCTGTTTTTAGCATCATCAGTTTGGAAAATGCTAGTGAGACAGACGAACGAGTTCGCGCTGAATATGGAGCGTTCCAAGCCTTCGCCACCTCTTCGTGAAGCTCAGGAAGAAATGAGGCGGGCTTTGAGAAGTACGCTCATCCGAAAGGGAAATACCATCCAGCCGGGAACGAGAGGGGGGGGGGGCGCTGGTGCAAACCACTCGCGGCCGAGACTCATCGCGGCCAACACGAGCATTCGCCCCGGCTCCTTCTCGATGTCAGCTCGTCTGCTGGGCTTCTGAGCAGAAGGCGCGAGATCCTCGGAGCTCGCCCAGCCCTCACTGCCCGAAGCTAGCAGAGAGCGCGTGTCCTCTTCCTCCGACGCGGCCCTGAGATCGACTTCCTCGGACGACGCGCCGGCAAACAGCAGGCGCTGCCCACCGGGAAGCTATGCAGGCGGGGCCGGTGAAGCAGGGCGAACCGGCGAGCTCGGTTGAGCTGAAGACGGTTCCGGAATCCACTGGAAGCGATGCTTTTACGGCGCCTCAGCGCAGCGGAGAATGCAGGCTCAGAGAAAAAGGCCAGGCGAGTCCTCAGAGTCACCATGGCAACAGCTCGCAGTGGGGGCATCCGCCGTCAGCGAGCGCGAGCGCTGCATGATCTTCACCCAGGCAGGAGACACAGATGACGTACCAGTCTCCCTCGCTGAGTGGGGCTCTGACGAGCCGCAGGAAGGCATCTTAAAAAAGACGCGAGCTCTTTTACGAGTGTGTGTCGCAGGGCGAACACACACACACACACATAAAGAACAGCTTGGATATAACAGAATTGAAAGGATATAGGCGCCGGATAGCGCAGCAGGAACGGCAGTGGAAGGCGGCGATGCCAGCAGCTTCAGAATGGCTCGTCCTGCTGATGTGCTTTCTCAGACGGCGCTTGCTTCCTCCGTGATCCAGCGATGCGTGAGCTTCGCTGAAGAGATGAAAAATCAGGTGAGTCAGCCTTTTCGAGCTCCTTTTATAGGTTGGCAAGAAGGGCACGAAGCGCCCTTATTGGTCTGATGTTGCATCAGCCCGCGCTCGATAGGCTGTGCAGTTGCCGCAGAACAAGCCAATGAGCGAACGAGCCGTCTCGCCTATGGCTGTGTACTGCTGCAAATGCGCTTTACAAAAATACAAAATTAAGGATAATTTTTTGCTTCAGTATTTCGTGAAAAGAGACTTTTCCCGTAGCGTCTTAGCTAAGACGCAGTACGAGAGAGCTCTCGTAAGAGAACTCTTCTAAACAAACACTAATGTAATATTTTGGAGTAAGACTATGTAGAAAAGTCAGGAAAGCTCAATAACTGTTTCCCCAATTACAGTACTTACTGTAGCATTTTGTGAAAACTCATCACTACTGTAAATGACCACATTTCCTACCTCTCTTTGCAATGCTAATTATTTTCAAAAAGCAAAATTAATCAATGTATAAATAAAATCACTTTTAAATAAATGCTAATAAAAACCGAGGCCATGATTTTTTATTTATTATTATTATTATTTCTGTTCAGCTGTTCAGATAAGCCTCAGGTGGTTGGATACCTCTGATTTGGACTATAATTGTGTGTCATTCAGTCTGACACCTCCAGGTGCCCATAGAAGAGACAGAATTGTATTTATAAAGGTGTATGAGTCATGACTAATGCATTTACATATTTTAAGTCTTAAAAGGCAGCAAAAGACATGGAGAAACACGGTCAAGTAAAAAAAAAAAAAAATTATGACTGTTTTTACTGCAAGAAACCTTGACTAACATAATGGCCTGTTCAAGCACTTTGCAGGTCATGAAGATTTTTCATGTAAAGAGGCGTGTCACTGCATTTACACTGGCCTAGGTGCAATTATCTCAAATGATGATTATATGACATGAACTCCTCCGTGATTTTCTTTTGATTGCTGATTTCTGTGAAATGAAGAGGATGTGTGATTGGAGAACAGACTACTGTAAATCCTCTTAGAGCACCCTATGTTTTGCTACCCAGTAAAAAAAAAAGCAATGTTTAAGGTAACCTACAGGTTACTTGATGTTACATTATACACAGAAGCACTGAACATGCTAGATTTCCAATATAACAATAAACTTTGTGGCACTAGAGTTGGGAGAAATAAAAGTGACTTTTCATGTAAATTTGTGTAAATGCAGAAATCTGAAATGCTGATCTTATGGACAGCAGGGAGCTGATGCCACGTCAGCGCTCTCACTTTGAGATTTCTGCTGCATATGGGCCCAGGTGACTCTCATCCTCTTCAATCTATGAAGGTGACCTGAGCCAGACCTCCAGTCGTTCCTCTCTCACTCTCTCTGCACACACTTAGACTTGCTAATTCTTCTTCCTTTTCAGCACTGCACTCTGTGCAGGTTTTGGACTCTAATGGTTTCTTTTGTGTGCTGGAAATGGAGCTCAGGCTCTGGCAGATAAGTATGGGGTGGGAGGCCATTCGGCTCATCTCTCCAGCACATCTCATTGGCCAAACATGGAGGGGAGACGGTCACTAAGACACCGGCTTACAGGCAGGAGAGCAAGATGGATACAGAGAATCCGTTAAGCCTTTAGTCAATAAGGCTACAAGGTATTGCGTGAAGATTCCCGTGGGTTGCTTTAGTAATGGGTGCTGAAGGATTGGAGGATTTATAAGTACATGGGACTCACTGGTTACATATTTGATTTCTAACTGGTATATGTGATAAAGCACTAACATTAAGATAACATGAAAAAATCCTTGAACACTAAACGAAATCTATGTACAGACTACTGTAACATGATGACACTTTTACAAACAATTATTATATACGTATAGTATTTATGGGACTACTTCCAAGAATACCATGGTACTAGGATGGCACAAATAATGTCAAGGTAGGCTACTTTTTGGCATTTTACACGTTTTAATATAGTTGTTTACCTAAGGTGAGTCGTTCACAAGCTGCACGTGCAGGTGGAAATTCATAAACGCCTCTTCCATCGCCAGCAAACAAACAGGTTTGGTTTCAATGCATTCTAGTTGAATTATCTCTTTGTCTGTCTTTAAAGTACTTCGTTAACGTTTTAATAATTGAAATAATCCGTTCAAAACGATTAAAGTGGCGCGTGAGCTGTCAGAATGATTTAGACTGAATCGCGAAGTCGCGAACCGATTCAAAAGACTCGTTTGACTGATTTATTAATTGACACAACAGAGTGGTTCAATCCTAACTCGTTCTGATTTTTTAAATTCAGTTTTAACTGAAAGTTGCTTATTAATCATGTTTATCTTAGCTTGTATTATAGCCTACCAGTAAGTTTTATCTGACCACCACTTTATATTCATAAAAAAACATCCTCAATTAAAACCTTTAAAATATAGATAGGAATAATACAGTAAAATTTAGGTTAGTCTACGCAAGTTCTATTGACAGTGGATATTTCTGGGAGAGAAAAAAAAACCTATAAAAACTGGCTTTTAAAATATGTATTATAGTCTTGATTTGAATGAAGGGTAATAAAATACACACTTAAATCACGTAAATGTCTATTTAGGATGTTTTCTTAAAACATGGAAGCAAAATAGGCTATAGTCCAAATAGTAAAATAGTCACTTTTTTTCTTTTCTTTATTTTTGTATTAATATTTACTGTAAAATTTTATTTTATTATTATCATTATTATTATTTTTTTAATATGAGGGAATCATGCAAGAAAGAGAAAAAAGAAATGGACCTGTGATGAGACCACATTGTCAATGTTACAAATGTGCTTAATTGATTTAATGGATAAGTGATATATGCAGAATCTTATCTTAAATATACCTTCCTAATATAATTTTCAAAGTTCTAAAACATTCTTTATAATCAGAAGTATAGTTATGCACTTGATTAGGATTTGTTGAGCTGTATTTGAAGCCGCTGTAAATGATTGTAAAAAAATCCACCTGTGACCTCATTTCATCAGTATTGTTGCTTGGCACACACTTCAGTCTTGCTACTGCACCAAAGAAATTGTTTCAGGATATCAGACTTCTTTGCGAATTCTGATTGAACATGTGGGCTACAAGTGCATTCAAAAACTTTGATAAAAACAATAACCTCCGTGAAGAGGGTTTTAGGCTTTCTACTCCACGTCATGCCAAACAGCTCTCCTTAACTGATGTGATGATAAACTATAGGCCTACACCACGCCCACCTGAGGCTTACTGGTTAAGTTTATTTCCAAGAGTAAAAAAAAATAATAATAATAATAAAAAAAAAAAGTTATTTTCAGATTCCATTGTATCAGACTTTATACATCTTGTTATTTTTAAGGTATGATGGAATAATGGTCTTAAATGTGAACTTGTATGTTTATGTGAGATCTCTTTTACTGCCCACTCCTTTGCCTTATCTTTCCATCCAGATTCTCAACCATCTTATCTCTCCTCTTGACCTCGGAGCTCCTCTGAGACCATCAGGAGATATACAACAGGCCTGTGATGAAGTCAGAGATCACATGCTATATATAATGTCTTTGGCCTGAACTGTGCAAACACTGAACAGCAGCACACTTCACTTATCAACCCTTATACATGTTCCCAACCAAACAGTGGAAGGCTAGATTTGCCTGTTTGAGGCTGGTTCTCCACTTTAGAGTCCACTTTGCAGTTTTAGAGTTTTGTTGGAAGAAGAAACAACACTTCTGTCTTAAATACTGTACTGGTTTAGCATGGCTGATGAGCCTGAAATAGAGATTCTTTAGTGTAGAAAAGCATCTATCCACTTAGCTTCTGAAGTGTAGAGACAACTAAGTCACCTGAAAAGTTTTAACACGGTACTAAATTTTCTAGTGTGAAAAGCCTATTTACAAAAACAAGCCACAAAAATCTATTTCCATTGAAACATTGCATTCAATAAGCAAGATTCTCAGACAGCCACCTGATAAAAGCTTGACTGATGTGAAGCTGATATAATTAATGTGGGTGTTTAAGAGCAACTCACAGAAATGACTGACACCCTGTAATTTTCACCCACCGCTCAAGCTATAATTTACTTCATTATGCCACACAAAGGCACTTTTTATTATTTCTGAAAAAATGTTTTATTTTATTTTTTTAAGTGAGAAAACTTTGTCATTCTCATTCCACCATTGCAACTCTGTATGCTGTTTTTCATTTTGGATGATCTCACGGGTCTTTGTAGATTATAATTATTAGTAACTGACCTCTACAACTCACAGCCCACTGAAAATGAGGGATTTTAAATGTGCTTGATTTATTTTGCATTTGATTAGCTTGTGATCATGAGCATTTTTTTTAAATTATTATTATTATTATTTGTATTAAGTTTTTGTATTAAATGCCTAGCACATTTAATACATGCATGATATTAAAAAATATATTATTTTGTTAGCACTGCAGAAATGAAGTAGAAACAGAAATAGAGTCTGAATAATTTATAATAAATATCTTACACTTTTGAATCTAATGGTTTGTTATTTCTTGACGCGTAAACTTTTGTTCTTTAGCTTATTTTGACAAAGTACCAATTTGCTATAACACGAAATTGCTTTACCAAAAACAGGTGTTTTGCTGATGGGAAGTGTTTTTCAGCGTACTGTGTAGTCTATTTACGGTTAGCAGGTAAAATGTTCTCACTAATCAAATCAGCTCATATCATCAATATAGTGACGAGTTTTAATCTACTGCAAATCCTTCATCTGCTGGAGGGGACAAATCTACTGACGTCTTTTGTGAACCAGAGAGAATGATTCACTGTGAGGTCGTCTCTTTTCCCAGCACTCTGAGACACAATGTTCCAGCCTCATTTCCATTACACTGCCAACTCATGCAGATCGATAATTAGCTATTATGAAATTAGACACTGATAAGCCATTTATTTATCTGACAAGTGCAAGCCCAGAGAGATTGAAGCTCAGGGTGATGCTGGGAAAGGAACGGAGAGCCATCAATCAGCCCTATACACAGATACACTCTCACGGTTTTCATCACTTCTTCAGCAGTGTACAATCCGGAAAGTAAGCGGACACCTTCCTCTTGGCTTAGACATTTTATCTACTTGCTTGTTTGTACTAATGTCAGGGTACACTTGGGAAAAAAGATGGAAAAATTAAAAATTGCTGCAACTTACCTTTAATTTAATCCAAGATGGATGATGATAGATATGTTTTTTCATGGGAAAAGATTTGGAGAAATTTAGCATTACATCACTTGCCAACCGATGGATCCAGTGCAATGAGAATAAAAGTATAATATAACACACATGAACACAAAATGTTTAAAGGCTTATATACATGAAATAGATTAGTTTTAGATGGTGTTTATTGTTGTACATATTTAAGAATTCTATATACAAATATACTTCTGTATAATAATGCTTATGCATGTCACTTAAATTTACAGTAAATTTACAGCTATCACAAACAGGCAGTTCTGAGACACCTTATTCCAGTTGATATTTAAGTTCACGGTTTGGTTTCTGGGAAAAAGCCACAAGTTTCATTAAAGGTCACCTGATTGAATAAAGTGTGGTGGTAATACACACTTTTAAGAACAAACCTATAGACAACATCTTTATTAGCACTTATATAATGCAGTCAGACTACAGATCACTCAGAGGTCAATCATGCCAGCATGATTTCCGCAGATCATCTGAAACATGTATTTATTGTTTGGTTCTTTCATAGCAAGCATGCATAGTAATGCAACACAAAGAATGCAAAGATTCTGAAGTGCACGTCCAATGGAGACTTGACTATATGATTTGTTCATTGCGGTGAATGAGCTTTAGGTCACATCACATGCAGTACATCTGGATTACGTTCAGACACATCGATTCTTTATAGAATGTACATTCCATAAAGAATACACTGTGATGGCTGAAATGTAATTACATATTCTATTAAGACAGCATTCAACTTCATAAGCTTGGCAACCTGAAAAAGACCTTTTTGAAGATAATCTAAAAATGTGCTTATTTTTAAATATTGCTTTCTTGATACATGCAGTAGGGTTATTGCAAATGAGACACCCTGAAACCTCAGCTCATCACAAGTCTAAAGCGAGGTACTCTGGTCTAACACACTGTAATGAATTCAGAAGAAGATGAGGCCACAGCGCAGACGTGATGCTATTACTTCCAGAAGCACAAGAGGGCACAACAAGGTTCATGAGCGAATCATTTATTGGTAAAACTGAACTGAATAGTACTTTGCCACACAAAATATGACATACACACAAAACAGATAAAAAAAGAAAAGAAAAGACAAAACATAATTATAAAAGCATGTTGATAAATATATAAATAATAAATCAACACTCAATGCCCAGGTGACACCAAATACCATTTATTAGGGCTTTACAAAGACTACAAAATCCCCCAGATGAATTAAATTGTGGTCTCTTTCTATTTACATGATATGTTACTTACAAATGTACAAAATATAAAACATCTACCAACAAATGTTTCGCCTGAAAAGAAACATTTTTCAAAGTAGTTCAATGTTATGCGCTCACCGAGAGATGTGTTTGCAATAACATGAAGAAACTGAAAAAAAATTGGATTTCTGATGTACCATGGACAATCACTATTTGTGTTTGAGGTTAGGGACCAGTAGGCAGTTGGAAACCTTTACTGCACTTCTTATAAATGTTTCTGTCGAGTAGTTTTACACTGAACATGGTTGACAAGCAAAGCATCAGGCACAGAGTCACAGAGTTTGGAGGTTAATATATAGCACCGCTGTAGTGCCGAGGAATTAAAAAGAAGCAGTTTCCTGAATCAACAAAAAGGTAGATTGGAAAGACTCGAAGGTTAAAGCCTGTAAAACTGTGGCAGTGAGGATGACTTACTTTGAGAAGTAGTTTGAGTCAGAAGGTGAAGCTGGATGTGGTAAAGGCCTGATCGGATAAGACGCAGAGCTTTTCAATGATTCACCTTTAGCACCTTGTATGAAACACCTTGTATCTTCCTGACCATGTACATCAAGCAAGCAGAGATTCATTTACTGTAAACATGTGCAAACTCTTAAAATGTAATCCAATGAAAAGTCTTTCACAGTAAACTGGGATTCATTTTTACTTAATTGTAAGTGATTTTCAGTGGCCCTAATTAGTATTCAGACACTTTATTCAAACTTGAATACTGTTGGATTACATTAGATAGCAAAACACCAAATCAAGTTGCATCTTCATAACAAATGATGTTAAACCTTCAACTAACTTTTTTTTTTTCGTCTCCTGTTGATTTAGTGGTTGAGCAAAGTAACAACCTGTTGTAACAAAGTAACAACAGGTGTAGTTCTTCTATGTCTGATGACCAGAAAGTGTCCTCTAATACTTTTTGTATTCATTTTGAACACTGTAATGCTTCATTATTTAAAAACATCACAAATTTTGTGAAATGATAGCTTGCAAAATACATGCCGCTTGATTTGATTTTGTTATCTAGTGCAATGCTACACATGAGTTTTAAAAAATCCTATGAAATCAAAATGAAGAGTCTTGTGGTTTTTTGTCTGCCTATTAGTTTTGAGGTCATTTATAAGCTCTTGTACTCTTAAAAGTACTCTTGAAATACTTTAAGCTGATATACACTTTTAAAATGTACAGTTTTTATCTTTCATAAACATATTTGCATTTAAGGATGCATACACATTTCATTCCAATCTTTAGAATGGCTATTTTGTACGGCAGTCGGGTTCTACAATAAAACATTCATGGGGTCTTTAAGTGAGGTTTACGTCCAAAAGGACCAGTGTCTCTGAAAGCTGCAGGACAGGAAGTGTAACAGTGTTATGCAGGTTTAGATATGGTTGGGCTCTGATGCATTGTGAAGATAAAACAGTGAATCGCTTTGAATGATTTTACGCCCTTAACACTAAGGTTTTCTGAAATTGAAAAACACTTCACCTCTCACTGTACAGTTTAGAGCTCTGTATAATAAGCAGTCAATACAAGACATATACAGTTTGGACAGGTTGCTGGTTTGCCTTTTTTTTTTTTTCTCTGTAAATCACAAGAGCGTAATGCTAGTCTAGAAGAGCAGAAACGCAATACCGACCGGGCAGAGTGCATCTTTAAGAGGCTGTGCAAGACTTGGATATTTACAATCACCTTTTCAACTGTGCAAAACCCATGTAGCAAACTAAAGAAAGGATGAATGAACGTCGACTACACAAACACTGGCGCACGGGAGAGTAAAACGTTTCCGTGTGCAAGTACACACATAAAGCAAAGTAAAAACCGCATGCTAGCGAAGCGACGAGTCGGATTTGTGCTCTCGTTTCAAGTGATCCCAGCTCAACTGGGATTACATAAAGATCTTTTTTTTTACTTTTATACATTTGGACCTTTTTAATGCCATGTTTTACACTAATGTAACAAAAATAAAATATGTGGACGTGGCATATTTCGGAAAATGTCCGATTGGTTCTGTCCTACCCCATCATTTCTGCGAAAAAGGACAGTGGCACCACATTTAAATGTCTTCAGAGCTCAGCACATTTAAGGCAGCAAGAAAGCACCATTTTCTGCTCTTTTTCACAAAGCTGGTACACTCTCCTACAAGCGGTTGCCTCGTACCTGCGGAGAGGAGAAAGAACTACGCACACAGCCGTGGGATCCAACGAAATACTAGTGCATGGAACGGTGTGGTGCAGGGGTGCTGTAGGTCACTATACGCTTGGCAGTGAAACGAGTGGTGGAGATTTGCGAATTTGCGTATGATTTCACAGTAGCGGTAATGACACGTTGCACGTTTGTGCTTGTTGGCTGGAGCCGTTTCATGAATGGTGCTGGCGAGATAAGTGTAAGCCGCAAGTTGGTTTTGGCACCACGGCAGCACCAGTTTATCAACTGAGGTCAGATTTCAGAATGTTGCCCTTTAGGTTTTTGCACCTCAGTGAATTTAAAAGAAACACTTGCCTCTGTAAACATGTTTAACTAACAGATCACCTCCAACAAATTCCAGTTGTTGTGTTTTTTTTTTCTTTATTATGTGGGCACACACACTTTTCGCCAGTGTTGTGTGTGCCACCAGCACCTTTTCATTCCCCATATCCTGGACTCTGCATCGTTTTACCACTGGAGGCATGTACCACAAAAGTCCTGTAGGCCCTTTGCTCTGCTTTTAAACCAATTAGAAGACGACTTCTTCTGATGGGGCGGGGCTTAGAGGGCAGACTCCAGTGAGGAGTCCAGCAGGTCGTCGTGGTGACTGGCACTGTCGCTGTCACAGCTCTGGGCACTGGAGTAGTTAGCAGCTTCCTGTAGCCTCATTAGCATATTCATCTAATGGACAGAGAAGGAAATATATACAGAAAGATGTTACTCAACAGAGCATGAAGTCTGGGTTACAACTAACAAATCTATGGAATTAAGTTACTTTTCAATCGTAAGAAGTATGTTATGCATTAAATTTATTTCCAGTATGTAACATACCTCTCTATTTATTTACTTACAAATAGAATTAAAAAAAGTAATTTGTCTTCTAGGTCACTAGATCATTGTAAACAATGTAATTAAACAATTTAGCTAAATATTTAAAACAATGAATAGACTTGTTGCTGTATATTGTTCTGGGAAAAAACATAGGCTGAAAGAAAATGGAAACACAAGTAGCCAGAATCTTCAGATATAGTCACATTCACAGTTCACCAAAAAATTTTAATTCTGTCATTAATTACTCACCACATGTCGTTTCAAATCCGTAAGACCTTCATCTTCAAAACACAAATTAAGATACAGTATTTCTGATAAAATACAAGAGCTCTCTGGCTCGCCATAGACAGCAAGGGTCCAAACACAATCAAGGCTCAGGAACGTAGCAATGAGATTGTTAAAATAGTTGAATAAAGTAGTTATTTTTTTCGCACAAAAAAAGTATTTGTAAAAAAAAAGTATAAAACAAAATTACGGTTGATCTACTGAAGTCACGTGGATTATTTTAACAATCTCCTTATATGTTTCTGGACCTTGATCGTGTTAGGATCCTTGCCGTCTATGGGGGGGTCAGAGAGAGCTCGGAATTCATCAAAAATATCTTAATTGGTGTTCCGAAGATTAACGAAGGTCTGACGGGTTTGGAACGACATGAGGTTAATTCATGACAGAATTTTGAGTTTTGGGTGGACTAACCCTTTAATAGTGTAGCAATGTACTGTACGAAGCAAAGCAGACACAGAAGTCACTTTCAAACCAAGCAGCTTTCTGTTGGTCAACATTTTGAATTGATGTAACCAACTTGAACCTGTTGTGAAATCTGTGTGGGGTTTTTTCCCCTAATGCAAAATTCACACTTGCATATATTTGTATTGATGAAATGAAATTAATGCCTGCAAAATTTGCCAAATATTTCTAAATGTGACCACCTTTCACACGTTCCACAAAAAGTAACATTAAATGTTTTTGAACTTACGTTTTTGATAAGGGCACATGTAGTGTAACACGTTACTTTGAAATGTAACATTCCCCAATAATACTCTGCTAATCAAACAAACAGCACACTGCTTTAGTTATACAACACATGAACTCACACATCCACACTAGTGATGTTCAAAAACACAGCCACAAAGCTCAAAACTGATGGTGTTTACAAAAACTCATACATAAATTCACATCAATGGCTGTGAATAATCTAAACACCAGCTCAACACATCTGGAATGTAAATATAAAGTGTAACTAAAAGACAAACACTGGATCAAACACAGACAGATGAAATGTTTGTACCTCAACATTCACACAAGAGACACTACAACATTAAAATCCTTTAATCTATAAACACAAGCGCTATCAGACTCAATTAGATCCAACTAATCACTGATATTTAAACAAACAACAGCAGTTCTGTCACCTTATAATCTCTGAACGTCTGTTCTCAGAAAAAAAAGAAATGAGAGGAGACAGCAAGATGAGACAGCGCACCAATGTTTGTTTAAAAAAGGTGTGCCATAGACCTTAGGAAGCCAAAGTTATTATTATTCCAATGATTAATAATTAACACTATTAGATATTTGTACAACATAAAAATGTGTAGAGAACAGTGTTTTTGACACTGGGCCTTATTCGTGAAAAAGATATCAGAACAAATTTCTATGTACAAGTCCATTCTCATATAAACTGTGCAATTTCACTGAATGCAACAAGTTACAAGATTAAAAAGTTAAGATTTACAAAGACATTTGTTCTGCCCATGTGTCATGATTCATGGATAAGTCCCACTGCTTGTGCTGAATATCTAAGTGGTGCCACCTAGAGGACATTAATATCATAGCGTTCATAATCAGACTCTTACAGTACAGTGATGTCCACAGGAGGGTAGGAGAGAGCTCGACTCTTTGACACACACTCTCTCTCTCTCTCTCTCTCTCTCTCTCTCATCACTGACAGACAGATTATCTGAGCCCCTAGTCTTTATTGTCCATTGACATGTTAGAAAAATACTCTATGTGAGAATTAGATCTAGATAACACTGTAGACTTCACAGTTTCTATGAAATATTATCTTATTCTCTGAAATATTGCCCATGTTTCACCTTGCTCCTCTGGGCAGTTTCTAGTCTATATAGAAAAAGATCTGGTTATCTGGCAAGACAAAATGTAGCACAGTATCTTTTAGTATCTTATAACATACAGTATACACTACCGTTAAAGGTTTGGGATAAATAAGAAATTCATGATTTTATTCAACAAGGACACATTAAACTGATCAAACGTTACAGTTAGGACGTATAATATTACAAAATATGTATTTAGAATAAATACTTTAATTCTAAACTTCCTAATCATCCTGAAAAACGGTTCCCACAAAACTTAAGGCAGCACAACTGTTTTCAATACTACAAATAATAACGAATGAATGATTCTTAAGAAGCAAATAAGAATATCAGAATGATTTCTTAAGAAAGAGTAATGCTGCTGAAAATTCAGCTTTGCTATCACAAGAATAAATCACATATGAAAAATACACTAAAAAAATACATTTGAAATTAATAATATTCCATAATATTGCTATATTTTTTATTCAAGCCCAAACTTTTGAACAGTAGTGTATTATCTAAATGAACTATGTTTTCTGAAGCTATCTTTACCAGTGGGTCTCCCTCTGTGTCGCTCTGAGATACTTGTTTGGAGGCGGCTCCGTCTTTAGAGGAGCTGTAGCCATCATAGCCCACGTCCTCCGGCCGCAGCTGCAGCAGTGACTGGCCTTCATGCTGCAGGGAGGCGGAGCTCCAGGGGTAGGTGTCAATCACCCATTTGGACGGGTCCTCCCATGCCGCCCTCTTACCATACAGCTGGAACAATGAGCCAAGCAGATAACGAAAAGTTTTAGCTACAAACTGTGAGAAAAAAAAATATATGCATGAGTGTGTGTGGCTGCATGTGTACCTGCAGTCCTTCTCGTACTGCTTCCAGCAGATATGGCACCAGAGAATAGTTCCACAGGTCAGTAAACCACACACGTGAGCCACCAGCGTCCATCGGACAGGACAGAAACAGCCGAGGACCTGGGAGTGACATTAAATATCTCACCTCTGCTCTGTGAATAAACAGATCAAATGCGGATCATGCGTTGTGTGTATTACCGATGGTGACGTCTGAGGAGCTGTGAGCCTCTAAGAAGGAATTGAGGTGTTGCCAGGTTTTAGGAATCCAGTCGATGATCTTGATGAGGTCGTTACTGCGCATGTTTTTATCAATCTCCGTTTCAATCAGCTTTCTTCTCAGGAATCGGCCCAGGAAGCCCTTCACTGGCTCAGTGTGATTGGCACACAGCACCCACCTGAGGGAAAGAAGGTCTGATATTACACTGAGAACATTACTGGAAAGATTTATGTACTGTACGAGTTTCTATATGTTATTGACAAATGTAAAATATGATCATTTATGGCCCCCATGTGGCAAGAGGCTGTAATAACAATCATCAGATCCTATCTGAGCACCATACCTGAAGTTGTGATGCAGCTCCAGGTTTGGAGATGAGGACACACCCTGGTTCATAGTTCCTATGACATACGGGCTGTGAAAGGGACAGTTGCACGTTATTAGATGTAATTAATTTATATTTGATCAGTTTGATAGACAAGAATATACACACAGCTAAATAAATATGTATAAATGTAAAATAAGAGGAATATTCACCATTTGTGATATTTACAGTTGAGGAATCCATTAAAGATGTCACTAAGGGAGCCAATGTGATGGAGGTTATCAAGAATAACTACAGAGGGCAGCTCGATCTCACACTCCTCTGTGTTGCACTGCTCAGCCAGGCTTGAAAGGAACTGCCGAAGATCCTGCTTAAAGCAAAGCAAGAGCACATTAAGTGTTACAGTCTGCAGAAACCCTACTTAAATACTATTATATAACATATATTTCAGCAACATTGATGGATGGACTAAGATTAAGGTGGTTCAACCAACGGCAGATGGGGAAAATATGGAAAAACTTAATTAAAACACTTATTTAGCCATTTTCTCTAGCATCACACATTACAATAATTTATTTAGAGTCCTGGAAATATGTACCTTGCTGGATTTCTGGTCCACATTGAAGCTAGCCAGGTTAGTGTCAGTCACCTCTTGACCAGTCTTGGAGATGATGTAGTAAGCTAGTTTAGTGGCTAGGAAGGATTTACCGGTTCCACTGGGACCAGACAGGATAATTCTACGGTGCTCCATCAGCAGGTTTAAGTAGCGTTGAATGATGGGTTTAGGAATCAGTGTGTCAAACACCAGGTCATCAATGCTACCCTCCTTCACACCTACATAAACAAAACGACACTTGCGTCAAATCTTTGCAGCACATTTGGCCTCTTTTATGGAGCCTCCAAGAACCTTCTGAGGATTCTCACCTTTGAGACTGACTGTGATGACGTTGTTGTCGCCCACAAGATATCCACACGGCAAGAGTTCAGGAACCTCGAAAGCATGAGATCGGATCACATCCCCCATCCTGTAGCACACTATACTATCCGAATTCAGGCCCAAACTGGTCAATGGATCCACACGGAACACATACTCCTAAACCCAAGCAAATGAATCTGTAAGATTTCAAATATGGCACCTGAAATATACCTCTAATTTAGCAAAAGGCTAAACTGGCACCTTAAACAAGCGCCGTATTACACTGTCCAAAACATCCCACTTAGTCTTGCCGCTGACGCCAATGGAGCCAATCAGATACTCCTTCTTCTGCATAGCCTAAAATGATATAAAAAGGTCTTTTTCATGTCAAAATAGCTACTGTAATTAAAACAGACTAGTTAAAGTCACTCTATACCTTGGTTTTGTTGGAGTCGCTGTTGATGGTGACCACTATACGGACACTTCTGCCCTCTTTGCGTAGATTGCCCTCATAGCCATCATCCAGCAGAATATCTGTGCACACAAACGCAAACTTTCAACTCACTCTGTGACAAAAATATCAAAGGCTGAACAACTCAAAAGACTTAATGAATCATTAACTGTGGGGGAGAAGAACTTTTTTCAGCAACGAAGACACTAATGTTCAGCTTTGACTGTAGTTAAACGCCGACTGCTTTAAGCTTTGCTGTCTGCGGGGTTGAGCTGTTTGGTTTTAACAGGGCTTTGAATACAGGAAGAAGGCTGTTAGTGGAGGAGTGCGGCTTTGATGGGCATTGAACGAAGAGCTTGTGAATGGGCGGGAGGGAGGTGCTTTGTTTCATCTGGCACGCTTTGCTCTGCAGAGGGGTGATAACGTCCTTCCACCGCACGCCTGCCCACGCTCTAGTGCTCGTCCACACATCTCTCCATCAATTAAGCAGCCCGAAGTCCAGAGAGAACTCAGAAGTCGCTACTTTTAATTAGCCAGAGCACAGACGAGCCTCCACCAACCTGTCCCGAGATGTGGCCACAGGCCCGGCGTTCAAATCCTCCCTTACAGAAAAGAGGCCATTTCACTCTTCGCTGCGTTCATTCTCTTCCGGCACAGGTGTGAAATGGTCTTCCCCATGCCAGAGTTTTAATCAGCGCCACAGTAGAATCATCAATAATACAGCCATATGCAAATCTACTCTGCGGTCCGTGTGCCCGTGCACACTGGTGGAAAACAAAATCATCAGTTCGAAAAAATCTACATGCACAGTTATGATGAGAAGATTATATGTATCAAGTTTGCTTGCAGTGCTTTTAATGGTGACCTTATATGCCAAATAGAAACACTAATGCAGCACTGTTTATCATGTATCAACAAAACATTTGAGTCATAAACTTTGCTTGGTTAGATCTCTGTCTGCTTCTCCGTTTCTGTTACAAGATTTGCACCTCGAGGCAACTACGAATTACACAAGCTTCAGTCTGGATCCAACACTTACGAAGATCTGAGATGATGCTAACCCTGGAACAACCTAGAAAACTACCAAATTTTGCTTAATCGCAATCACAACATATAATCATTGCAGTTAATAGTTTTCACTGTCTGTTTGATCACGTGTAATTTAGAACTAACTGCATCATTTTAACTGTACATTTCTGCCATAGTCACCGCTAATAACCTACTCCGAAATATAATGTATAAACGTAAAATTTTCAGTAAAGTTGCTTTGCAACAATTTGCATCGTGAAAAGCTCTTTACAAATAAACTTAAATTGAACTGAATTTTAAACAGCCATTTTTATGGCTCACATATAATAATTAAGGCTTATCTGGCCTTTACACCAGATTTCAATTTTATTTTATTTTTTTTAAATATGAGTTGTACTTGCCCATGTAAATTGTCAATGCCTTGACGCTAGTTACAGATGGTTGCAAGGGTATTGCTCATTGGTTTGTAAGGTGTTCTGAGATGTGGTTAAAGGGTGATTTTAAAGGTTGAGAGATGGTTGCTTATTGGTCCATATTCAAATAGTCCAATCCCAAATCTCTATGATATTTAGATTAAAAGATAGGGCCCCATTAATGTAAGCCTATGGGATTTTGTCAATGATTTTATCATCCAGCACTAACAATCAAGATTTGTATCTTTTTTATTTATCTGTAAACTGTTATGCTGTACTTTTGTTGCATAATATGAGGTATTAGCTTTTATACTGTGAATGCCCATGTTGCATAATGTATATACTGTTATATCTGACCAGGATAATTGCAGGAAAATAATAATAACATCTGCAGAACATCCCAGGGCTTTACAGGATCCTCCAAAACAAGGCCAGAGCCACATTTTGATGTTGCATACTTCACATAGAAATTGTTAGACCCAAATAACAAAGTCTAACCTGACATTATGGTGTCTGTGATGTTGAGGTTGTTCAGCGACAGCCCCAGAGATTGCCGTGAGGATGAGGAGGATGTGCTGGAGGTTTCTGAAGGGGGACGGGCTGTTTTAGCAGGTGTGGCAGCAGGTGTGGTGTTGCCGCTGGACTTCAGTCTGTCGTTCTCAGCCTTCAGCAGCTCAATCTCATTCTGCATGCAAAAAACCCCCCAAAAAAACAGGTAATGTCAACAATACAGCAACAGTTTTGACAAATCTATGAATATATCCCTAACTGAACAGAACCACATATTCAATTCACACACAATATTAGGTGAAAAAATAAAATAAAATCACTAATCCACATTTGGTAATGTTAAGAAGGGAAAAGTGAAAGTAACCTTCCCCACTCACTTTTCCCATTGCTTAAGACTTGCTTTCTGTTGGTTAAGTTTTTGAACACTCTCAATGACTGTGAGAAGTTAGTTTAAAGATTTCTTTAATCTTAAGATTAGTCTTGCATTTCAGGCTCTGCAAACTGGTGCTAAGGGAGCTCAGATAGATACTTCAAAAGTATGAACAAACTCGTGAAATTAGATTAGTTTAGCCCTTTTATCAACAGTTTCTCTGATCTCAGTCATTCAATCACTCTGTTACAACTTTAAATTATGTGGTCTGACTTTGTAGCACAATGTAACACAAGTATTTGCCAGAAAACAGTCTCTTAAACAATTAACTCTCTCTGGTTGATCATAATAGTGTGCTTTGCCATAATATTAAAACACAAATATTCATGTATTATTATTATTATTATTATATACACAACTGTTCAAAGTTGAATTAAATTAATGAATACCTTTATTCAGCTAGGACACATTAAAGTGACAGTAAAGACATTTATAATTTTACAAATAAATGCTGTTCTTTTGAACATGAAAGTATCCTAAAAATTCATCATGGTTTTAACACTAAAGACTGGAGCAATGGCTGCTGACAATTTAGCATTTCCATCACAGGAATATATGACATTTTAAAATATACTGAAATAGAAAACACTGATTTTAAATTGTTTTAATATTCCAAAAATGTTTTATGCAAAGACATAAATCCTTGATAATCATGAGAGAATTAAATGTTACTCAGATTTCCATAGATCACTGCACTGCACAAAAACACTATACGAGTTCACAAGGCATTGTTATAATGTTACAGTGCTGTATACGCGGTTATGTGTGTGTGAGTATGTGTGTGTGTGTGTGTGTGTGTGTGTACCTGCATGCGGTTCATGGCTTCTCGTA
Organism: Carassius carassius; assembly: GCF_963082965.1. NCBI lineage: Eukaryota > Metazoa > Chordata > Actinopteri > Cypriniformes > Cyprinidae > Carassius > Carassius carassius. The sequence goes on along the minus strand of NC_081780.1, from coordinate 14,027,316 downwards.
TCTGGTCAAGGTGGTGGGCGGAGCTTAACGCCTCCAGCCTGATATCAGTCAGCTTCAGCTCCTTCTCTCTCAGCTCGTTCTTCAGCTGGAGGATGATCTCTGCCTCGGCCTCTGTACATTCACACAGTCTGCACAAACATACACCGCACAGGGAGGAGGGATTCACAACACTGTTACACATCCAAGAGAGCTACAAAACACAGGCGGGTGTAATGCACAACAAACTCCTGGAGTATTAAACCTGGTCAGAATATTTATGTACACAACTACTTTACACTCTGGGCTATGTGTGTTATATTTGTGAGGGGTGGTTGCTGCATTCCATTCAAAGTTGGACATAGTTATTGATATCTCTGAAATATTGTTTAAAGTTTGAAAGTAAATGTTTAGCATTAACTGTGTAATTTTCCTTGGGTGCCACCATGTTCAACTGACATCATACATCAACATGTTTGAAATCCAGACTTTTACTAGCAGTCTATCTGGCTTTTCCAGGTAAGAAATTCCAACATTTTGAATTAAATAGAATGCAGCTTTAGAGATTACGTACATTAACGACAAAAACAGGAAGTGGAAATCCTCCATGTTGTCCAGTATTAAGCACAGGCAAATTATTAGTTGAAGCACCATGTATTAAATACAATTTTAATGTAGCAACTTTTCAAACTCTGGCAATCTCTGATTTTATTACCATTATACGAGTCTGACTAAATTTATGTAGTTTTTACAAAAATGTTCTAATAAAATTACATTTTAAAATGATTACATTTCCCATCACAATTTAAATTCAAATTAGTTTGCTCATGTGAAATGTGCCTGAAATATAGGGGAAGGGATATATTTTGTTAATTTTAGTCACTGCACACTCTCAACCCTTCCCAGCATGCCACACTCTGCCTGTTACCGAGATCTGTGCTTGTAGACCACATGACCGTTTGACTTTTTCTTTGGCATCCAAATTGGGGAGGACTTGCTATCGCAAAAACACTTTCTAAAGACACATGACATTGAGGAACAGGGACAGAATACATATGATTAAGGGAAAGGGTGAAATATGAATATGATTATCAAAAAAGAAAGAAAGCAAAAGATAATATATTTAAAAATATATATATATATTTAGCAATAAAATCACTGAACAATACAACAAGTGGAAGTTACTGATGAAGAATAATGATGATTTATTGGATGTGTTGTGGTCCTTCATGAAATAGAAATGAAGTGTGTAAATGTTTTTGCATGTACCTGATTTCACAGAGGTGTCTATGTACTGTATGTGTGTGTGTCTGTACTCACTCAGTGGTGGAGGGTGAAGAGCGCAGTGGTTGGGGGGTGCTGGTCTGTCTGTTGGCGTGTTGTAGTTTGGGTGAAGAAGGGAGGGAGGAATCAGTCATCTCTTCAATCTCATCGTGAGACGACTGGGGCTTGTTGCTCTTTTTCTTGCTGAAGGCCTGCTTGAAGGAGCTCCGCAACTGGAAGTAAACAACACAAATCAACACAATTAATATAGCCAGACAACATTCGCTTGTTTCAAACTATTCTGTGGTCAAAAAATGGATTCAAAAGATTCATAGCTCGGGAGAATTATGTATCTGTATTACCTCTGGATATTTCAGTGACAATTTATATCAAATTTCATTAATACTATTAAAGGAATAATCTGGCTCACTTGCACGCTGTCAGTTACCACAGAAAATAACTTACCTTACAATTAATCAACAAGGTCAAGTTTGTACAGAAATGCACTTACAATGAAACTTATACAGCATACAAGCTTTCTGTATGACATATATTACATATATATTACTGTAAACATATATTTTATTTTTACAAGGATAATTTTCCTTGGCACATGAGTTTTATGTAGCCCAAAATATTCCTTTAGCCTTTTTTTCCATATATATATATACACATACACTTACAGAATTGTCCATACAATCCAAAATTAAATACTGAATTGCATTAAAAAGTTGTATAAAGTGTTACTGTTTAGATAAACACATCACATGGGTTATTTTTGGTCAGTTTAAGATAAAGGTTAAAAATAAGCTTGATTGCAACATTTCGGAAGGGGAGATAAGGTTTTGCTCGTATAATTCACTGAGCAGAACTAATTAAGCAGCAGAAACATACTGGCAGTCAGTGGGACTGGGGATGCTGGTGGCATGCACATGTTTCTGGAAACACTTAGGATTTGGCCGGGAGGGGGAAGTTAATGGGGGTAAGGTTATCAGAGGCAATCGGCCGCAGTGATGCGGGACGTGGAAACACTGACCTGGGCGGGGATGGAATCAGCCACCTAAGGACAAAACACATTCACTGTTACCATTGACTGAAACACGCACCGCTGGACCAGTATATCCAGACACAGCGGCATCATTTGTTCATTGTTCATTTGATTAGTTCTGAATGACTTATGGCTGTCTGTCTGCATGGAACTATATAATTTCACTTAACAACATTCCACAGGATTTTTTTTTTCTCAGCTAATATCAAATTTCATATTTTTATGTATATATGTATGTATGCATGTATTTTTAAAAATATATATTTAAATGTATTTTTATGTTTTTAATTAAACAGTTAATTTTTATTTTGTACACAAAAAATAATTTGTTACATATTAAATATTAATTTATTTACTTATTTATATTTATTTTATATCTATTTGTATGTGTTTTAATGAAACATTTTCTTTTTTTTCATGTACACACAAATAACATATTACATATCAATTATTAATTAATTTTTTATTAAAACTATAATATATTATATATTATTTAGAAAAATCTGAAGGGATGTAAGATGCAGTGATAATGAGGTGTATTGAAATATCAGTGTATTAAAAAAGTATTTTTATGTGTTAGAACAAATTTATAATATATATTTTTTCCTTTTTATACAATAATAACATTTAATTCATGACATTTAGACATTATAAATTAAGACATTTATATTTATCATATATCTTAATTAAAATATGTAGTATACACAAAAAATTTAAACAATCATGGAACATAGAGTGAAGTGACAGTGCAAGAATAGTGTATAAGATTTTATTTTTAGATTTTATCTAGATTTAGAAAAAAACTGAATTTTATTTCATTAAATATTTCCATATATGAATATAAAGTGATTTTTTTCATAAGCTAGTCCTGCCAGTCTCTCCTTATTGATAAGCCCTGCTGTGAATATATTGTTTTGCAACCCGTCTAACTCACTTCCTCTTTAGTTTGCTCTCTCACTGTCTTTCACCTTTGAGCAGCATTTCCAGAGCCTTTGAATCCAGAGACCACACTGCCTCAAATTATGCAGATGAATAATTAATAGGCGCAGAAATAAAGAGGTGATTTGTATTTATGAGCTCAGTTTGAGCTCTGCTCTCATTACAAGAATCCAGGGCAGCTCGAGGAAAAGTAGCCATAACTGCTGCACACAATGCCAATGTTATTTTTCAAACAGCTGTTTACCTCCAGTGCTCTTGACTTAATGCACACCCTTAATGAGAATAAACAACAACCCTCTAGCATTTGGAGATAATAAATCTGTGAAACTACAACAGCTGACTAGAACTAATACATGCACAATTGCATCTTAACAACATAAATATATCATCAGCAGTGTTGGGAAGGTTACTTTGGAAATGTAATAGGTTACAGATTACAAGTTACCCTGTTTAAAATTTAATAGTAGTGTAACTTTTTCAATTACTTTATTAAAGTAATGTAACTAATTTGAGTACTTTTTGATTACTTTCTAAATTTGTGAAAATTAAAGAATAATAAATAAAAGCATATACATCAACTTCAATACAGTTATCTAATAAGCATGTGACGTATTCTGTGTAATAAACTCCTGAAACATTGGTGTTTTTTTGAAACTGCTGTCTCTGTATATGATGATAGTTTTCTCAAAATAAGTAAAATGCACATGAAGTGACACAGAGCAGTTCTAGAAATTATGTTTATGTGCTCGTGTACTCCTATACTGAGGCAGGCCTATGTGTAGTAAATGAAACCATGTCTTTGCCATTAATTTAAAAAAACTATTTTTGTATGGACCTGAAATAAAAAAGGTTTAAATCTTTAATTTGGGGACATGCAAAATAATTAAAAGTTCTCTCCTGAACTGCACCTTCACTTCCATTTTTCTCTTCAGTCTCTTTATTTTGCCCTGTTATCCATCTCTCTTATGACTTTAATACTCAAGATTGAACAAAACTATACTTTACAATACAATACTCTACAATACTACAATATCTTTATAGAAAAATCCTAATACTGTACACGAGTCATGTTTTTCCCTTACAAAAAATTAACATGCTTTTATTAGCCTATATAAAAGTAAAATAACCTTGTTTTTTTGCAAATGGATTTGTATTTATTTTTAAATAAATACATTTGTAAAATAATTTTACATTTTTGGTTATCACAGTTAAACAATAGTAGGCTAACCATTTTCTCTGGATTTATAGTTAAATATTAAAATGTTAATTTTCTTAAGGGTTGTGTTGTTGTCTGTCGTAGCTCCCCCTAAACCTATAAAAAAAATCGGAATTTTTTTCAGCTAAATTACTACTGTAACATTACAACAGATAATAATGATGTCCTTTATATAGTATTTTGAGTAATGACTGATGAGCAACGTGCTGCTGCTTAATTAAATAAATAAAAAAACAAAGACAAAAAAGCATCTTTACAGATGAAACCCAGAACAGGAGTTCTGCTTCTCTGCTCCAGCAGTCCACTCTAGTCAGTCTCTCTCTCTCTCTCTCTCTCTCTCTCTCTCTCTCTCTCTCTCTCTCTCTCTCTCTCTCTCTCTCTCTCTCTCTCGCATTGATTACTCTGAGTCTGATCCAAACCGTTTGTCGGAGGCGCGGAGAGCGCGCGAGTCATGACTAACAATTCATGACTTATTAGAGATTTAATTATCAAATGGCGGATTCGCAAATGATCGCTTTAGTACATTCGGCAGGCAATTATACAATAATGATATTAAATAGTGGGGCAAAATGGGCTGCCAGGTCACCGGGAATTGTCCCGGTTCTCCCGGTGTCCAGTCCGCGCCTGATTTCCACAGACACGCAGAATGTGCAAGTCATAAATTGCATTTTTGGGGCTTTATATTCACAGACACTAGTCAATGTCATGTTTTGATTCAAGTGTACTGACCTACTTTTGATTTAGTCATCCAAAATGTGGCATATTCCGTCCGCGTTTCGTTTTTATGACTGGATTCTACGAACCAGACTGTATTTCCGCATCCCGGAAATTATTAGGGCGGTATGTCTCAGAATAGTCAGTGCAATTTGGGAAATAAATCAGTTAAATCTGTATGTGGATGTGTGTAAATATTCAAATGTAATCCCCTTTGTAATCGTAAAAAATTTCATAAGTAACTGTAATTTAATTACTCATTTTTTCTTAGTAACTGTAACTAATTACAGTTACAATAATTTTGTAATTAAATTACGTAACGCCGTTACATGTAACTAGTTACTCCCCAACACTGATCATCAGTAATGACTGCAACTTGAGCAGAAAGATGTTCTTAATTAGTGCATTCCTCAAAAGAAGATATAAAGATTGGTTTTCTAAAGGGTAAACACTGAAGGGTGAGGAAGTTTAGGGGTTTGAAGGGCCAGTGATGGGGAAAAAAGTGGCAAGAGCATGTCGGATCCTCCATAAGGGCATGCAGGAGAGTTTGAGGGTGTGTTATAGTCACCTTGTGCCCTCTATCCTCGCCCTGGTGGTGTGGTGAGAAAGTGAGAGAGAGGGCGAGAAAGAGGGAGAGACAGCCGGAAGGGGGTGAAATGACAGAAATGTTTGTGTACGTGTACTTCATGTTCCCAAAGTCGAAACTGAGTGAGAGTAAATGCCACTACTAGAATGATGACTGAATTAATATCACTTCATAGTAAAATAATTTGACAAATGCCTTATAATATTATCTTGTTAGTTTTTGCAATGCAGGTCAGCATTGCAAAAGCAGTTGCTAAATACCTAAAATGCATTAATATATAGACATAGTTTACAACGCCATAACTGAGATGGCTTTCCATAGATTGGGGAAATATATTTGGACACTTACTGTAAGTCACATTTATACATGGACATCATTACATAATAACGAAATGTGTGAATGATTACTTAATAAAAATATGAAAGAAAATAGTGATTCTTTAAAGACAAGAAAATCACATTTTATGTAAAACTAGATATTTTTCTTTTTTTTTTCTATATTTGAATATTAAATTATATTTAATATATAAGGCAAAAAAAAAAAAAAAACAGTCCTGTGATCATTCAATATAAATCATTCAATATCTGTTCAAAATTAAGTTATGGAACATTTCTGCTTATAAAATCTTAAAGGTCACTAAAATAACCTGGACAAAAAACGCAGGAAATTTAGTTTTGAGTGAAGTTCTAACATATTTAATGCAATATGCTACTAAGTATGATATTTTGTTGTAGTGACATCAATATATAATTTTTTAAATCTTGCTTATGTGTCCGCATAATTTTGAGGGCACTGAAGTTCATCAAATTCTTTTTTTTTTTTATGTATTCTGTGCTCTTTCATCCGAGTTGTAGTCATCATTCTAAATGTGGACGAGCTTTGTGGTGTGATGATGAAGCTTTGTGCAATGACTCACCCAGCTTTTCTTCTTTTTCTTCTTGTCATCTGCATCTTTAGTGCTACCCATACTGGAGTGGCTGGCTGCACTGTTAATACTGGACATACTTTCTGATGAGTGCTGTCGACGGATCCTCAGGTCTGCTACACACACAAAGGTCAATTTGTATTTATTTATATTCATGTAAAACAGAAAGTTCTGACAGATTTCAATGTACACAAGCAGCACCTTTATGAATGTGATCGGGGCCGTTGAGGGCCACTTGAATGGCCGTCTGAGCATCTGTGTTCTGAGCTTTCAATGCCTCAATGGTCTCTCTTAACTCTGCAAGCTCAGACTCCTACAACACAATCACACAAACACAGCTACATTAAACACGAACCACTTCCTTTAATTGCTTAGAAAAGTAAAAGCACACCTCTTCCCATCAAGCCACGCGATTATGATTAAAGTCTGTTGCTCAAACAGTACAGGGCTGAAGTTGAACACTTACAGTCAGTGGTTTGTTCAAAGTATGCACAATAATATTAATATAATATAGCAAACATTGCTAATTAAAATATCACATCAGCTTAACTTCGGAATCACTAGACAGGAAGTGAGCCACATGGCACTTTCAGTTTTTGACCCTACACAAACTCTTTTGTATGCAAAATGCAAACTCCCCCTCGTACCACCAGCTGTCTTATTCCTCTATCAGATGTTTCCTGCCAAAAAAAGCACATGTGGAGATAAGCTCCCTGCTGATCTGAGGAACCGAGCATGTGTTGTGGGCCCACAACCCTCCTTTTCACCACCACTTGGTCTCTGTATATGCAGAGTTTAGGATTTTACAGCCTTTGATAGAGTTTCTGATTTAATTGAAAGTCGGGCCGCTTTAACAAAGATGTCCCTCTGTAATCTCTGATGGTTTATTCAAGAGGGATTAACAGCGGCAGGAACTCATTAAGATGATGATGGTGCTTCGTGCAAATTAAGGGAGCAGTTTCACGTTTTAACTTGAAGGTTACATTTACATGATGACTGGAAGGTTTTGTTGAGGGAGGTTGGAAGAAAGGAACATTTTCTGATTGGTAGAATACGGTATGTGCTATTGAATCTCAACTAATATTGAAAACTTTTCAATGTTTTAGTTATTGGGCTTATTTTTGTGAGCAAGACCCATCGAACCTTTTGCTCCGCTGTCATGGTTAGACTCTGCAGTCGACAGGTCATGTTCGTCAGACTTTTCTCAAACGCCGCCACCAGGTGTGCCTGTCAAAACACACACAGAGGTTAACACAAGGTTCTCATAAGATCCTCATAAGAGACAGAATTCTGGGAAAACTGATGCAAAGTGAAACTTGCAATTACTATAGGTTCAAGCTAGGTTATCAAAGTTCAGTCATTGAAAATCTAGAGGAAGACATATGAAGAAATGATAGCTATCTAATATCTCACTGATACAAACCTTTAAGATTTTGAAAGACATTTCATTTCAAAAACCTTTTCACGGCAATGTATTACATTGCAAACATATGAAATCAACTCACATTGTCTGTTTTCCTTTCAGCTATACAAACTGATGACGCCAGTAGTGTGAATGCAGTGGGTGTAAAACAAGTGCACGGTGAGACCTGCATTATAGATTCACAGCTCTATTAGGTTTATCCTTCCGTGTATGAAAACTTTAAGCACACTCTGGGCATCTGAGCACGAAAAAGTATTATATATTTTTGTATCCACCTAGTATGAGCCTCCAGAGAGTTTCTCCTGGGTAATTCTGATCTATACTGCACCGGCAAGCTGAATAGTGCTGTGAACAACTCAACAGTCGCCAAGGGCTTTGAAGCATGTTTCAGGTTTAAGCTACTGCGATGGAGTTCAAAGGATCCACAATGTCTAAGGCTTGTCTGAACATAAAGCCCCAGGGCTTTGGTGGAGGAGACGTCTCTAACGCTGACCTCAGCTACTCGGAAAGACTTCTGATGTCAGTGAACGCTAAGGAGAATATATAAATGAGCATGTTCAGAGAATAGGAGAATATACGAATATACAAATATTCACACAACAAAATGTAAGACTTTGATTTAAAACATCAAAAACATCGTTTGCCAATAGAAATGACCCAGTTTATCATCTGACCTTTGACTCATAGTCAAAACAAAACAAAACTCACACAAAATAAATAAATAAAAAAAACAACAGCAAAAAAGCTAAACAAAACAAAATGAAACAAAACAGACTTTAATAATGCATACGATAGTCAAAGCTGTTGTAAAACTAGCAATAAAAGTAAAATAAAATAAAAGTGGTAAATGCATATCTTGTCCTTATTGATTATTTCTTGTTATATTTATTACTTTACTACAACAATGACACAATAACCAAATATCACAATTTAAATAAAAGCTATAAACTGTTATACAATAACATTCTAATAATTTTAAGTAAATACCACTGAGTTGTATTATACATTCAGCAGTAAGCAGAGCTGTACTGAAAAGGTTCTTGGTCCATTCTATTTAAAATCCCTGCCAGGAATTGAAGCCAAGCGAACACTGAGAGGCACAATGCCAAATGCTTGAGTGATTCTAATGGGAGAGCGCCTCTATAAACACACTTTTACGACATGCCCTGCCCTGCCCTGACCTGTTTGTCCATCCATTTATATTCCTTCAACTATCTTTCCACACTGAGTCTCTCAGCCCAGTCCAGAAACCTGCAGAAACCGTAAACAAAGGTGCCTGGCACATGAATCCCTCAAAACAAACTCTCGCCTGTCTACAATCTTTCAATCTTTTCAAAGTTGTGAATGGAAGAAAAAAGAGAAACTTTGAAGGTTCATACCCAATCTTGGAAACTTATCCTAATCTTTGAAGCATTTTTTTTTACCTTTTGCTTGTTATTTGTAGCTGATTTTCAGTGGACGATTATCTTAAATTCACACAGGTGTCAAGTGTTTTGTTTAAAAAGTGTGCTTGTGCAAATTTTTTTAATAAAAGGTTTGATATTGGTTTGATATCTAATGGAATGGCAATCAGGCAACTTTAAATTATTTTTGGGTCCAAATGTAACAACATTTCTTCTTCATGTAATACGTTGTTAATTCATAGTTTTAGAATACACCATCTTGCCGTGGAGCATCAGGATTCAACAGAAAGAAACAATCTCTTTTGAATCCCTGAACAATGAAAACCAACTTCCAAAAGTTGTTCTGACACTGAGAATTTCAAAAACAACCGGCTGGAGAGCAGACATTTCAATCCACTCAACTATTGTACAACTTGAATAGATGTAGTTCGGAGCCGTTCTCCCATACACGATTCCTGTCAAACACAAATCACAGAGGAGGTCGAGTGGAGAGACAGCAACCGTCTCATGCTCTGTCACACTTCTCACTAAACTGTCAGAGAGCAAAGCCCTTCATCACACCTGCCTTCATCACTCCAGGGACAGCAAAGTGAACAGAGCTCAGCCCGGTCCAAACTTTGCTCTCTTCCTGCGGTGCCTTCACACAGAAATCTAATGTGACGCTGTGAAACACAATGTCTTAGTTTGACAATGTAGGGACACAAAGTAAGACTTCTCAGAATACCACAGTCAAAAATTGAACGTCTGGGATTTTGAGCTGCTTTCAGTGCACAACTCAGATTATGACAATTCAAATTCCCAAACATATTGACTGTGAACAGTTTATCTTTAAAAGTAAAAAATGCTGTGCATTTAAAATCAAAGATTTTTTCTGCTATAACCAATAGTGTTATATTATATTTAATATTTAACATTAACTTTATTATTTTCAAAATTAGCATTTTTTTTTCATTATACTTACGTTGGCTGCCAGTTGAGAGGTCAGGGTCGCCACTTTCTCCTGAGAAGCATCCAGCTCTCTCCGCAGTTTTCTGATTTGCTGTAGGAAAAGAAGTGGTTTCTCATTACAAACCTCTATGAGCTGTGCCTGAAGTAATGGAGAATAAACTTTCTCTTTCTCTTTTAACATTGTCTTTGGCTAACAGTAATAAAATAACCTATATATCAGTCAGTGGCCTCTGGTAAGCACTTTGGCATGTAAGATTTTGAAATACTTTCCAGTGCTTTCTCTTGTATTATTCTAGATAGAGTGTATGTAAAATGAGAAATTACCGTTGTATTTTGGACTGTTTGGCCCTTGATTGAGAAAAGAAAAGTACAATTAACTCTATGTTGCATGTTCATACAAAATGCAGGTTTAACCATGAAATAGGAATACATGTGTTTTTAGCACATCTAGGGAAAAGTTAACCATTACATATGAAACATTACATGACACAGCATACATGTATACAAAAGTTTGCAGTCTTGGACAAAAATGTTAGCAGGAGAAAGAACTGTGATGGCACACAACTACAAAAGGAGTGAAATAAAAGGAAAATCAGTGATCAAATGAACAAGAGTCCAAATCAAAGTGAACCTGGGAAATTATGGATGTGTGTGTTAAATATGTTTGTCCATGACTGTATCTGTGCCAGTAAGAAAGTGAATTATAGATACTGATTCCATTAAAGTATTTATTGAAATAATGCAACATAGGGTTAAATTTTCAATTTTGAAAACAATTGTTAAATGCATTGGTTTGTTTGTCCGATTCAGTCAACCAGCTGATGTTGGACTTTGTGAAAGTGTATCACTGTTTGACCTTTTATTACTTTTACATATTTAATTCAACCAAAATTACAAATATAAGTAGGAAACAAGATATTCTTACCTCTGAGTGGGCCTTCTCCTCTGTCTGTGGAAGAAAACAACAGTTAAAGGACACAAAATTACCCAATCACAATATTAAGAATTCCCCAACAGCTTTTTTTGCACACATAACCTCAAAATCAGTCTCCTAATAGATTTAGAATTAAGAAGCCAAAATCCACACCAACTCTTTGCAAACAATTAAAAAAGTAAGTCACAAAGCCATACTCAATAACCAATGATCAGAATTTTGCCATTTGGATCAGAATTTTGGTTATCTGTTAGTAGCAGCTGATTTGAAGCCAAATGTTAGACTGTTAGGGTTTGCAATGTAATTAAAATGTGAAGGTAAATACAAACTGCTTTCTGCATGATGAATTATTACCTTGTCTAAAAATGCCAGCACCTGAAAGTGAGAAAATGTGTGTTCAAATAGTGGCAAAGACACATGCTGAGCCACCATGAGCTTCTGAGGTGGATAAACTACCTCTCTAAATCACCTCATTATTCTTTATTCATAGCCTTGATGAATAGTGGATGTTGTACTGTAAGTATACTGTAAGTATTCAAATGAATGACTTTTTAAAGAAATGAATCTTTAAAGTTCTTAGTTTTTTAAGCTCAGGCAAATGAAAACAGTACGTATGATGTTACTGTTATTTAGAGACTAGAAGTTAATATCGATGAATCTGCTATGAACTAAATGTTCCCTTTCTAGGGAACTCCACGCTGCGCCCTCTAGGGGCACATTGGCAGATGCAGTCTGTATGTGCGTTGCCTGAAGCACATGTGAAATAATGCCAATTTATTGGTCCACCTGGCCCACGACATCATAGGCGGCCTCCTTAGTATAGCCATCTGAGGGTGATTATATTATAGCCATTGTTATGGCAGAACGGGCTAACTTGAATACAGCTATCTGAGGCTAGCTATATGGTATGGTAGCCTCTTCCTAGGTACAAAGCTATCTGAGGATAGCTATAGTACAGACCAAAAGTTTGGACACACCTTCTCATTCAAAGAGTTTTCTTTATTTTCATGACTATGAAAATTGAAGATTCACACTGAAGGCACAAAACTATGAATTAACACATGTGGAATTATATATGGAATTATATACATAACAAAAAAGTGTGGAACAACTGAAAATATGTCATATTCTAGGTTCTTCAAAGTAGCCACCTTTTGCTTTGATTACTGCTTTGCACACTCTTGGCATTCTCTTGATGAGCTTCAAGAGGTAGTCACCTGAAATGGTCTTCCAACAGTCTTGAAGGAGTTCCCCAAGAGATGCTTAGCACTTGTTGGCTCTTTTGCCTTCAGTCTGCGGTCCAGCTCACCCCTAAACCATCTCGATTGGGTTCAGGTCCGGTGACTGTGGAGGCCAGGTCATCTGGCGCAGCACCCCATCACTCTCCTTCTTGGTCAAATAGCCCTTGATGCCTTCAGTGTGACTCTACAATTTTCATAGTCATGAAAATAAAGAAAACTCTTTGAATGAGAAGGTGTGTCCAAACTTTTGGTCTGTACTGTATGTCTGTCGTTTCCTTGGTGCTCCCTCACCAGGTGGAACAGCATGTGCCCCTCGGGACGGCATGGTTAGATTTCATTCCCCAATGTGCCCCCAGGGGGGCGCAGCGTGGCGTTCCCTCTCTGGGAACCATGGTTACATGCGTAACCCGAGATGATTTTTAATATAGATAGCATGGTACAAGCATGGAATGTAAACTGTATATATTATATTGGGAAGGGAAACAGTTATACAATTAAAAAGATAAATAGATACATACATATCAAATATTTAACAAATTAAAAGCAAAATGTAAACAAAAATGAGTTAAAATACATAACTGTACTCAAACCGTACACTTAAAAAAGTCTTTATCATTATATGGAACAACAGGGCTTAAGTCATAACTTATGGAAAATCTGTTTTGATAAATAATTGTATTTTATTTTATTCAATAAATACATTGTCATAAAATGTTAATTATGAGTACAACTTTTAAATCAAGAAACATGCCTATTCACAAATGTAAAAAATCCCAAAGAAAGCTAAAGCCAAGATTAGCTAATTCTCTTGCTAAATTGAAATTTGACTGTTTAGTCAGTCTGTTTATTACAACCTTTCATAAGAACACTACAACGTGACTCACCGCAGAATACAAAGAGGATGTGCTCGAGACCAAAGACAGAGAAGAGCCATGAACTGCAGATAGAACAGAACACAAGAGTGTAAATTTTTTTATTTTTTTAATGTTACAACCAACTGTTTTCTAACAGACATCTGTATAAATAAAAAAGTTATCGATGTAAAGATGTAAATAAATAAACTGTTTTCAAGTAAAGTAATTTCTATGCTAACCTTCATCTGTGCTGTCCCGGAAGGAGCCGGACCGGCTCATCCCATGTGGTCGTTCCTCCAGCGAGGTGGCACTGCCCCCCAAAGTGTGCCCCTCCCCATACAGCTCAAATGAGTCCTGTGCTGGAATACTGTTGGAGCGGCTCATACTGGTGCTGGGAAGATTATACTGCGACATACTGGTGGGGCTCACTGCAACACAAATAGCAGGATGACACGAAATATAGTTCATTTTTTTATATTTGTCCATGGTATAATGAGGAATCATAGGGGCGGTTCTACCACTGAAAATCACATATCAGATATATGTTAACATACGCAGGTTTGAGTAGTGGTATTTGCCAGTGTTGGTGCTGGTTGTGCCCGGTGGTGAAAGTGGACTTCCTGTGTCCTGCAGTCCTCCAGTGGAGTGAGAACGCAACCATTCCTTTCCTTCCTCATGTGACGTCTGTCTGGAGGATGGAGGGTACCTTATTGGGTGCAAACAGACTATTTTAGCCTTTCTGTGAGATAATAATATTTCCCCTAAATGCAATGCTTTTTCAAATACTTTTTTGGAAAATAAATTATGTTCCAAATATTAAGTCTATAAAACTAAAAGCACTAAATATCTGTCTGAAAGGTGTAAAAATGATTTATGCAATAAAGCCTGATGATAATAACAGCCCACAGAGTTTCACATCCATTGTTCTGCAGTAATAGCTTTAGGAAGTGGGCATTCTTATCAGCATGCTTGAAAGACAGTTTCCATAAAACTAACAGAGATCACATGGATCTTCCTGGCTGGACTATCTTCAGTGTGCACATCACAACTGACCCGAGCCTTTAGTATTAAAATACCATATTGTGACCTAACAGACTATAACTGATTTGATCACATTTCAATTTAACTGCAAACAGAATGTCACATGCATGCAGCATTTAGGCAGTTTATCATTCATCATGACTGTGTGTCTCTTTTATAGTAGTTTGAACACAAAAGTCTGACTTTATTTTAATGCTGTGCTTATCTTTGTGAATATTTAATTGCTTCTTAAGAGCATTGTGATGTTTTCCTGCTGTGGTTTCTGTGGTCGTCTCTTGCTAAAAGTGTTAATAAATGGAAGACTGGTTTGACAACTCACTGTGAATACAGTATGCAAAACATTTCCAAACACTGCTAGAATTGTGGTTCATTGTCAGAAAGATGCTATGCAGTTGCTAAGGTGTTCTAAGTGGTTGTTTGGTAGTTACTTAATGGCTCAGGTCAAAAGAGCCCAAACCTAAGTCTCTTGATGGGCTATAGATCTGACTCAAATGCGTTACTGTACTATTTATAATAAAAAAAAGTAATCTGATTACATAACTTACGTTACACCCAACACAGCTTTTAAATAATTTAATGAGTCCCTGCTCAATTAAAATATTAATTTCTTTTCACCCATTTTACCATTCACCAGGTAAAAATGTAGATTTATTCACTTTGAAAAGTAAACACACAAGTCTCATGATTTGAGATACGTTGTGATACGTAGAGCTGGCAAGCAAGTTTAGTATCTAGGGTTAGGGGTTTGTTCAAATCGCTAACTTAGTGTTATAGCAAACACCCCTGATACATAGACTGGCACATGTAGTGACAAATCCAACTGCTAGTTACTCGATAGAGGTGAGAAGACAAAAACATACTTATGAGGACAATTAGATGGATAGTG
Organism: Carassius carassius; assembly: GCF_963082965.1. NCBI lineage: Eukaryota > Metazoa > Chordata > Actinopteri > Cypriniformes > Cyprinidae > Carassius > Carassius carassius. The sequence continues at coordinate 14,011,919 of NC_081780.1, read as the reverse complement.
GTTACATTAGTACCTTAATCCCTTTTTGGGGAGAGTGTTTCTGTCAAGAGGCATGCTGTTAAAACAGAAGAAAAATAAGACTGTTATCTATGACAAACAGGCAGATTTAAATAGCTAAGATAAAATCACGACTAATAGATTTAATGCTCCATTACTTCATTAACATATCATGTAATAAGCCTTTTATCACTCAACGAATACTATTTGCTGGATATATTCCACTTACCCCTCAGAGAGGGTGGATTTGACGCTGCCTGTGCGGGTGACTTTTGGCCCATGGTGGTGTGGGAGCGGCAGGTCGATGGACTCTGAGCTTGTGTGTAAACTGGTCATACTGTGGCAGCTCAGTGTGTCTTTACTGCCTGCAGATGAACTGCTGAGGTTTGGTGGCCAAGGCCGGGCGTTAGAGGGCAGAGAGAGGCCTGACGCCGGACTAGATGCCGGGGAGTCTGTACACAGGTCGGGGGTTTTGCCATATAGTGGGCTGCTGCCTCCGCTCTGCCCACCCATGCTGCCCAGGCTACCTGTTCCTGAGGAGGGTGAATCCAGGCTGGCCTGCCGTGCCAGTGTGCCATGAGGGCTGCTCAGTGCTGATGGGCATTTACCAGAGTCAGGGGTGCCAGGGGAACTGGGTTTACTGCTGGCCTTACTGCCAAACAACCTGGGCAAAATGATAAGGCAATAAATTAATCATGTACATTGTTGCATAGAATTGAGGTGATTTCACAAACAGTTTACACATGAAAGAATGTAAATGTAACATGCAATTTCAATTTCATTTGCCAGATTTTACTCCAAAATAATCAGTGGTGGATCTGCCTATGGTTATCTCTGTAAGGCTCCAGCTATAACAATTAACAGTCTGAGGTGATTCAAGCAAATCCAGTTATACACTTCGGCTTCACAGAGCAGAGGAGCGCAACACGCATACATGTTTTTAAATGGACACACCTAATAATACAAAGATCAGTGTGCTGGAAACTTGCTCACATGTCTGCTTTAATTAGCTCTGAATTGATCTGATCTGAATAGCAAATCATGCTCCCTGAGGAGTGTTTCCATATATGCACTTATACACTATAACCACCAGGTGGCAATGTGACCCTCCACCGTCTCATGCACAATTGTCCTCTGAAGTGAGAAAGAAATGCTAAGACAGACTGCATAAAATAGATAAAGATAAAAAAATGTTTTAAATATAACAGATACAGCTGGAGTGTGATTTAGATTTTCAAAAATGGGTTGCAGGTCTAATATGAGAGCAGAGTCACAGACAACAGGGAAATACAATGCTAAATGCATAAATGATAAAGTACAATTTTGAATTCTTGAATCTTACAATACAATTTAACGCTTAATTGTGTAAATTAAACAGGATTAACTTTTAAAGGCTTTTGGCAACTTTTGTTGAGATGAAGGCTGTGTTCAATCAAACTTCATAGTGTTTTAGCACAAAATCAGTTTTTTAGAAGCTAACCAAATTAGCTAGTCACCACGGACAGGTTGCATAACAAGACCTCATCCTCATAAGCAATGAACAAAAGTATAAAAAAAAGAAAAAGAAAAATTAGCTTATGCCGTGGTTAATCAATTTGCATATTGTTTAGCCTATCTCAGTCCTATCCTCACTGCATTGGGTCATCCCTTGATGTCCACAGTGAAATCTGGTCCTGAAGCAAAACCAGTTAAGAAGCACCGATTTAGATTATATCCTGGTCTATTTATCAGAGCTTCTATGGGCTGCTGACAAGATTTCAGTTTGGATAAGACTAAAACAATGAGTTCTGTAATCCATCAAAAAATTTCCTAGATCTCCAAGGTAAGCCTTAAACTCATTGGCGAACCAATTCAGCAATGCAGCGCAGCCCGAGGCAGCTCACATACTAAGGAACACTTCCTCCACTCTGGACAAGAGGTCACGACATCACAGGAGTGAGCCTAGCCACAAAAAGCAACTGTTCTTTCTTACTGTCTGCCTGTGTCTATTTGTCTCATGCTAACTGCCTACTTTGCTTTCATATTTTAGTCTTATCTCTGCTTATGTCTGCCCTTTGTCATCTTTGTCTAACTTTTCTTGTCCTCCTATTACCCCAGTCATTTTATTCAGAAAGAAAGTCAGTTACCTGCGGAATGTGGGGGATGCAATGTCTGGATATTTGGAGCCTGGCTGTCTGAGTCCAGATTGGGTGGACGTGGGACTGGATTTGGGGGAGGTAGACAACCCTGTTCCCTCCTGATCTGACCCTGCCACTTTCTCTTTATCAGTCTGGTTGATGGTGATGGGACTTGAGCGTCCTGAGCTTACTTTCCCAGGGTCTCTTCTCTTTGTGCTGGTTGGGGTTCCTGCCACCCCTCCACTACCTCCTGCAGACTTTCCACTGACATTTGAATCAATGCTGCTAGAGCTAGAACGATGCCCGCTGTGGCCCACCACGCTGCTTCCCCCACTAGATGACTTTGCTGGTCTAGGTAGGGAGCGATACTGGAGTGGAACCTTTGAGCCTCCACAACCTAACAAAACAGCGTCGTCCTGGTGTTGAGCATCATCAAGACTCGTCTTCCGCCCATTGCCAATTCCTGTGCCTTTCCCGATGCCTGCAGACTTGGGTACCTTTCCTAAAGTAGCAGAACCACTTGACAGAGTTGCTCCACTGGCTGTGATGAGGGCTCCAGCGGGACCTGAAATCTTCTTAAAGCCAAAGGAACTTGTGGTTGGCGGCCGACCAATGCCTGATGGTGGCTTCTTCCCTTCATCTCCGCTACTCTTGCCCGCATCTGATGGTGAGCGCTGAATACTTGGACTCTTAGATGGGGCTTTAACTTTCTCAGACGCTTTGACATCATCTGTTTTACCTGTCAGCATAAAGATGTTTGTTAGGGCACTGGTACCTCTGGGCTTCTTCGGGTCAAAAAAGACCGAAACCATGTACGTTTTAAATTTTTAAATTTTTTTGCTTCATCGGAGGGGGATGAAACTTGGTGACTTTTGTTGTATTACCTATGTGAACACACAAAAAAATCAAGGAGATGATTCTGATATGTTAAAGGGTCGTAAAAAAAAATTGCACACTTAGCTTCCTACGGGTCAAAAATGACCCACATAGGAAATGAATGGGAAATACAAGAAAATCCGAAAACTCAGAGAAACTTTGGTGGTACAAACTACAGATCAGCCACTGTGCAGAAAAAAAGTGTACAGCAATGAAGGGGTGACACTCTAAAACATCAAGAGTGCAAATAAGACACCCTCCCCCCCACACACACACACCCACACACACAAACACACACACACACAGAGAAATTAACTGGTAAGACTGAAACAGCAAATTTTGCTATATTTTACTATATAATCATAATAACTCCAAAACTATAGCAAGGAGAGTCAAAAGGTAGGTATCGTTTGAAAGAACTCTTTTTAAATTTTTCAAAAATATAAATTAGATTACATTTAGACATTGTCCTGCAGAGAAATTGCGGATAAAAGACAAAATATATATATAATTTGTATTATGATTTTGCATATCTTTCTTATTTGTCATGGAATAACTCAGGAAGGAAATAAGGTAGGAGGAAAATTCTTTTTTAGTGAAGTCCCCCTACATGTTAGCTGCATCTGGATAAAAAATAATAATAATTTGGATAAAGGAATCAAAAGTTACAGCATTTGGAACAGAGATAGCCTTTTTGTACAGTCTTTGACGCCCCCTCATGGGCAATTGTTTCTCCATGAAGAATATCTAGTCATAAAAGCAATAGATTATGTTAATTTTAGGCTCATTGTAATTGTAATAATATGCTGTAAAAAATGAAGTGCCATTTTCAATGATCTGTGAATGTTTCATGAGCTGTATGATGTTTTTGACACATTGCAGTACATTATTTTATAGATTATGAAAAAAAAAGAAATTGTATTTATCACCAAATAACTCAGCAATACTTAAGATTTTTTCAAAGTGGATACATTCACTGTAAAGGTCATACCCTAAGCTTTCAAATGACATCAACTTTGTGTTAATCAAGGCAATATTTTTGAAAAATATGGTAATGAATATTTTCGCAGCTAGGTGGCGCCTGCTGGCGGTACACTCGGTTTTAGAGGGATTACTCAGCACTCGTTAAGAGTTAATAAATGTGATTAGATGCATTAAAAAGCTGAGATCCTAAGCTTTAAAATGATATATAGATTGTGTTGTTCCATTCAGTGGTTGCTTAGTAATTCGATTTTTTTTCTTTCCAAATGGGAATAAAAAAAATAAATAAAAAAAAGCTATGGCAGCCTATAGGCGGTTACAGGACATTACACACATTTATTATATTTTAAAGCCACTGGATGGCGCTCTTCTCACTTGAATTTTTTTTTATTTTAGGCCTGCACTCTATTTTGATGTGCAATGGTGCATTTATTGAAAAAAAATTAAAATTAAAATAAAATAAAAATATATATATTAATTCTAATGGAAAAAATTGCTCATAAAAAATATATAATTAATGCAAAGTATCATAAAAATCTTTAAAAATTCTAAATAATATACAAAAAATATTATTGAACAAAAATATATTTGATTGGTTTTCCTGGGAAAAAAAAAGTTACATTTTTAAGGCTTCGGTCTTTTTTGACCCGGAGAAAGCTAAGTGTAACCCATTTACGAAGAAGCCCAGAGGGTTAAATCATTCAATACTGCTAGCCATGGGTGGCCAGTTTTTGCACATTTTTTGCCAATACTTTCATAACCCAATCAATCATCACCAATACAATGCAAAGCCACTCTGCCAAACACTGCTGTTCTAGCCAGTGGCACTTCTTTGCAACTCAGCAAACAGCACAGTTACAGTTCTCACAGCCAAAGTTATTTGTTCCTGCTGAGTATCCCAAAAAAAGTAGCTTGACAGAGGTTCAGTTGCAAAAGTTGGCTGAAAAAAAAACACTCAACAGTCCCTTAAAGTTACCAAAAAGCCTCTACTCTTTTGATTTCACCTTCTCTTTGAAGCTACAGTAAGCAATTTTCAACATTCTGAGGAATTCCTGCTTCTTTTAATTTTTTACAACATACAACTGTATAAGAGTTTGATACCTGGTGTTTTGAGAGAAGTGGATGTGCCTTTGGTCCTTGGTGGCGTGATGCCAACCTGGGCACTCATGCCCCTCCTCCAGGAGCCTGTTTGAGACATGGACAAACCTGTCTTCTGGCCAACATCCTCACCCTGACATGAAGAGGAAGGGGATGAAGTCTTCCACTTGTCCATTCCTGGCTCCATCTCTTCATCAACCTTCTTCAGATCCTCAGCACCAGCCCAGCTGCTAGCATCCTGCTCGGTATGTCTGTGCGTATCTTTATTTGACTGTGAATCACACAGACGCACAGAATATAGCTCACACACAGAAATCTCACTTTGGCAATCCAACTGACAGATGGCCAAACTTTTCTTACTAGCCAAAGCAAAATGTCCAAAACTCTCAGTCTGTTCAATCTGCTGTGGCCTACTGACAGATTGCTGATCCAAAGCTATTTATAAAAGAAGTGTCTGTGAGGAGAAGAAATACAGAAGACTAGAGTATGCACACCTGTGCTGCTTTGCTCTTGCGAGATGAGATGCCAGAATATGTGGATGGATTCAGATCGTCAGTGCCGATGTTATCTAAAGTATCACTCAAACCACTGCTGACTGAACTACTGTCATCCCAGCTGTAAAGACAGAAAGAGAAAAGTGTGAAAAATATATTACCTTAATAAGCAGAAACAAAAACAGCCAAAAAGTATCATTAAACTCACACTTAAAGTAAGCTTGCCTGGTTACCATGCCTGGTTAAGCAATGGTGTAGCACTAATGCATCTTTGCCATTTTTAGATTCAGTTAAGACATTATTTGTTTGATTTATGAGCATGTTTTGTCTTGGGGACATGATCGTGCTTTGGTCTTTTTGAAATGTGAAGTTCATTAGTCCTTTCCAAACATTCTTCAAAAAGACCAGAAATACGATTGCAATGCACGTTCATTCATATCTCAAACCCCGCTATTGTTGACTCACTGTCACCATCTTATTCATATTAATTTGCTTAATTAGTCCACTCTGCAGCTTCGCCACTTCAATTCTCATTAACTATTGACAATATTTCTCATTTCTCTCCATTTACCAGACCGTGTCTAATTAATGAAGGATATTAAACAGTAGCTATGACACCCTCGACTTTGTTGACCCAGTTGAAAATCCTAAAAGAAAGCCAAGTGTGAATGCATATTAACCTATTATTACCGCCAAAGTGGAATTGTAAAGACTTGGCCCAGTCAAATGCAAACTAATTTTCTGTCTATTACACCAGATATATCATATATTTATCACCTTTTTCTCTCGTGTTGCTAAGCGAACTGTGTTTGATCATGTGTGTGAACACAAATGTCCTCATATTTAATGAATTCTTCAGATCTGATCATAGAGATATTGTCTTCAAATCTCTGATGACTGGTGGCTGTTTGCTACCCGGCTCTACAGACTAAATTGACAGCTTTACCGACACAAAATCCATTTATACAAGACAAAGAGAAACATCCAGGCATTTACCGACATCTTCTGACATAAAAAGAGACCACTGAAATATTCAAACCTCTTTTCTGATGTCAGTATCTACAGTTCAATTATTCATATCAATTCTAGGATTCTGAGTAATGCTTACAGAACAGTGTTGGCATTGAAAATTCATTATATTCACATCTACCCAGGAGACGTGCCTGTCCAGGATGTTTCTCTTTTTGAAATGTTTGACGAGCTAGTAAAGATTCGCTCAACTTTTATAATGTATGCAGGACAGAGCGAGAAGGAAAGAAAAAGTTTGAGAGGCTGAAAGCGACTGGATAATAATTGTTAGAGACCCCGCAGGGCTCTTAACACCAGCGTGTGGGTGTTTCTGAAGATTCTAGCATTAGAAAGAGGCTCGGTGGGTGCGAGTATGTGCGCAATCACTCTAAAAATATCATTATTGATTTTTCAAAATCCTTTCTCCCTTATTTAACTCCAGGAGCACTTGGCACATTTTGCTGGAGATCTGATACTGTTATATAATGATGTAAATTAAAGATTAGACATGCCAAACTTTAAAGTCTATTATACAACAGACCGGTTTCTTTAATATGATTAGATGGGCATTTGAAGTCAGTGTAACATATGCACAAATTCTATATTAATGCAAAAAGCTGCTACACAACATTAGTCTATACTTGGCAGATAGTCTCACTTGTGATCCTCTCAGTCTTTCAAGCATAATAATCATTAAAATCTATTGATAACATCAACAATGGTTGTGCCTAAAACTTGTGTCTAAACAATGCATTAGTTGGAACCTTTCAAGAGTGAAATGACTTCAGAATCTAGTGGCCTGATACACATTAGCAGCTAATGCTTTAACACCTGGGTAGAGTTATTGACTTGTTTGGTGCTATGATGTGCTGGCAGTCCTGAATTCAGACAATTGTTAAATCAAGCTTAATACTGCAAGTTGAAGTGCAAAGTGTTGCAACAGAGCACCTACACAAATCAATAACCACCAAATGCTCAAGTCCAGTTGACAGTTTCCTATTATGCAGTCTGCTGAAACCTTACCCTGCCTGAGAGCTTTTTCTGCATTTGCCCTCCCACAATGTAACAGTAAATATCTAAAACTGTGGTACTCAAGCTTAGGTGGGAATCCTTTGCCAGCGGGACATTTTTTGGCAGGGGCTCACTGGTTAAGGTCACCTTGACAGTCTTGTTGCCACACACCCTTGTCCCTGCTGAGTGTGCCCACTGCTTCGAGAGAATGACATCAGTAGGAAAAGAGCACCATCACTGTTATGCAGCCAGAATGGTGACTAAAGCTCTACTTTAAAGCTCCACTGCACATAGGAAACAAATTATCTCATTTTGGGTATGTATGTTAAAAATTTATTTTTGGGACTTACTTTTACATATTATTTCATAATATCTTGAATTTTGAGAATTAATGCTTAGGGCCATGGGCAGCATTTCAAATATAAATTCGCGGTAATTGACCATGAGAAATGAACTGTGACAAATTTTATATATATCAAAGCACATTGTCAATGATGGCAAAATTCTTTTAAGTGCAATTTAAGATAACATTACAAGGCTTTCTACAAAGCACATGACTAGAATTTGAACAGTTTGATAGTTTAAAAGCATAATCTTTTTTCTTTACATTTTCTTATGCTTATTCGGCAGAATATAATTGTTTGTTCTCTTGAACACATGGAAATGAACCTAAATATCAATTAATCAATTAATATTTTAATGAAGTAGTGAATAATTACCTCAACATTTGACTAAAATTTGGCACAGTTAATTCAGCACAATAGCCATGAGGTGTCTGTCAGTGAATATCTAGGGTGGTACATTTCTTTTCTTTCTTTTTTTTGGTTTTTGATTTTTGAGAAATGCGATGCCCTACAGACAGCAGTGGATCCCGGAAAAGGCTAAATATATCATAAGCAGTCTGTTAGGGAGGTAGGAATCTCTGCCTCAGCATACAATGAGACAAACAGTCCACTTTTGAGTTATCTGCTGCCATTTTACAGGAATATGCATGCTGTCTGTTTCAGTGTTTCTTATTTAAAATGAATCGTGATTAAGCAGATATGTTTTCCAAGCCTAGTCATAAATTTTCCTTTTCTATCCCCTCTCTTCCATTTTAGGCCACTATGCATCATGAAAAAAAAATTGCTAAAATGCTATGCTTTATATGCTAAAAGTCAATAGTTAATAAAATCAGAGCACTAAGCTGTGGAAGAAGCAGCTGATTACCACGATCTGGTATGCTTTACTGGGACTGTACAACATGAATCCCCTGCGATTCAGTATATATAATTTTTTTAATTTTTTTTTTAAACAGTCAGACCTAATGCTGCTGGCGAGATAAAGACCTGAGAGAGCTGCCCTTGAAGCTTGCCTATATGGGCTGAATATTTTATTGAATAATTTTTCCTGTGCTGTTGTATTTGTGATGGGACTGACAGTCAGACCAGGGTTACATGCAGTCTCTGGACTATGTCCTTAGACACCTGTCCATTCATGACAGCAATTTCAGCCTGAGAAAACACACTCATACTGCCTGCAATGTTTGCCTCCACTTCTGTCTTATTGAAGATGATGTATTTTCTAGTTACAACCCATCCATAATTCACAGATTATTTACATAAAATGTGTTTCTGACTGTTTTTGACTCACGCACTTGTGATTGCTTTTTTTTTTCTTTACGCCTCACAGTATGAGTGCAGGCATTCACTTTACTTTCATTGAGTGTGTGGTGCAAATGTCCATTCAAGCATACAGTAATATTCTCATGCAATATTCAGTGATGAAAGAACCATGCAACAATAACACTCAATAAAAATAGATTTGCATCCTGCGTGGATCAAAACAAATCAATTTCTCGATCGCTAGCTGTGTCCATTGGTCTGTTAAATATGTTTCATGCTGTGGAGTAATTATAGAAAACCAACATTTCAGAGGAAATTAACCATTGTCTGCATGGTTGCATAACAGTCCTGTATCTGTACATATATATATATATATATATACATGTATAAAGAACTAATTCTGTCATTTCCACCTATATAAATCTACTTAAATCCTCAAACAAGAAATACAAGAATTCAAAGATTACAATAAAAAGTCTTAAGGACATGATGCAATATTAAATATTTTTTAATTCTTCATGATGCCACGTTAATAAATTGAAAAAAAAAACAAAAAAAACCCTCATTTACAGAAACAATGTCTGCTATCCAATGATCCTCAATGGGAAAACTTACAGCATTTAGCAGTCTTTTAATTTTGAAGCTGATAAAACCGCACACTGACAGCTTTTTCAAATGTACAACATAAAGAATAATCCAATTTAACTGAGTAAATCTTCTTAACATTCATCAAAAAATGAAAACACAGTATTTTGTACTAACCTGATGTTAATATCTAGAGCTTTAGCTGTACATTAAACCAAATGAAGACAGGCCTGTTAGACTCACCAACGTACCAAAGTATGTCTCAAAACCAGTGACCAGTATTGAGTGAGGCGAAAGGGTGAACACTAACTCACCGCTTTGCGATTGATGCTGTCTGTCTGTGTGCAAGCTGCCCATGTCATGCTGTAGCTCCAGGGGAGGAGAAATCAAAAGAAGAAAAGCAAAGGAGAGGGAAAAAAGGAGGGGAAAGAAGATAGAGGAATAATGCAACCCACCTGCTTGGTTACGAAACACAGGCTGAAGGGAAGAGAACGACATCTCGCCACTTCTTACAGCTCCACCCCACCCCCCACACCTCACCCCTCCCCTGGGCCCATCATGCACTCTGAGAAATGCTTCAGACATCCTCAACCAACTGGGGCGTTGCCAGAAGAGACAGACTCCAATCAAAGTCAGAGTCAGGGTCAAACTTGAAGTTTGCTTGCTGGGTAGCACAAGGGAAATGACGCACAATGACCTTAATGCGCTAAAACTTTGGGAAATGAAAATATCCAGCTCCTCTTTATAAATTCTTAATGGTCCTGATTAAATAAATGCATACTGGCCTTAACAAAATGCATCATTTAAAGTTAATTATGAATTAAATCAGTTTGAAAGAAATGACCTTGTGGAGGCAGGGCATGACAACGTCTCTTATGAAATCAGGGACAGTCAAACGTCACTCCACTGGATTGAGTGAATTTTTTTTTACTTGATTTCTGCATTGCCAAGGAAATCGACAAATAGCCACCACGAAACGCTAAATCCTCAGACCTGAGCTTCAGATACACAGCACTGCTTCTGTAAATCAATAGACTGGCACCACTCAGGGCTATAGAAGCTTCAAACAGACAAACCCACAATCACGGAAGCAGTAAACTTCATTGTTGATTAGTAATTGTATGACAACATGTAGAAAGGACAGCTGATAAACAGTATGACTGTGGTGATCGTGCTAAAAAAAATCTGTCTAAATGTCCAATCCTCATTATTCTGTTTCTACCACAGCAGTGCATGTGCCCAATCTGGCTCGGTCCCATTTGTTCCTTATAAAATAAATATAATGAGATCAATTTTGTCTGAGAATGCACTCAATACTGTCTATATACCCCCCCCCCCCCCCAAAAAAAAATAAAAAAAATAAAAAATAAACAAATAGACAGACAGACAGGAAACTAAAATATATACTACAAGTTAACATAAAATGTAATAAAAACAAATATATATTATAATATATATATATTAATAAGTTGCTTTGAATTTATTTATTTTTTATTTATATTAATATTACTGTGAATAAATAATATATTCAAGATAACATTTTAGTATTTGCTTCTGAATTAAGTGCAATGACAACATACAATTACTACTTTATATACTACACAGTATAAATGAGTCTAAAAATATATATCTGACTTTATACTATAGAAAGTGAGACTTTATATTTAGAGGTCTTCTGCTTTAAAAAGTTGAAAAACCCACTACATAATGTAGTAATGCATTTCTGCCTGGGCACTAATGAAACCTCTTGTTTGTTTATGCGGACAGTGTTTCTGTTTACATCCCCAGGGCAATGATCAATCCAAGTGCTCTATTACTTACTGACTTTGAACAGTGTTTGTCACTAGCAGAGTTTCCTATTAAATCTATTATTTAAACAGATGCACACCGTCTGCATGAAGAATTGAGTAGGAATCCCAAAAACCCAGACAATGCAAGCAGAGAAAGAATGGCTTGATTTTTGTATCATTCATTCTAGAAAACTATGCCGATAGTTATGACATACATTAACATCCCTGGGGGAGTTTGAAGAGATTTACATTGATATACCAACAGAGTCTGTATACTGAAAATTATGTAGAAAAGTCTCAAGAGAAGAGAAAATTGTATTAACATGAAACTGTTACTTCTGAGGAAAGAAACTATGTGGGTTGACCATAAACTGTCTAGAGTCAGGTTCTGGTTGATTTGGTGGACTTTGATGGATGGTCTTGAATGCAAATGGAAGGAAACACAAACCGGGAGGCTGGCAGGGGGTCTCAGTATCTGGAGTCATGGGAAACATGGATGGAAATTGCAGAGTTTTACTAGAGACTTCAAATATGTTTTCAAATGGTGAAAACATAGTTATCATTAAACCACCTTATCAAGCACCTATCCACTTTTAATAAGCAATTTAACTTGTTTTTGCAATTTCAATGCACTTTATCTAGATTATTAATAAACTGCACATAATGCACCATCATGTTTTGAAAAAAAAAAGTGTATTTTGCATTTTGGAGACAAACCACAATATAAGTGTAATAAAATCTATATATTATGGTTTAAAAATTATAACCTGTTTGAATTACTGACAATTTTCAACCTTTGTTTGATGTTTGATATAAATTTGATTAGATACAATTATAAAACAAATATCGTTTTTTGTTTGTTTTTTTAAAGTCTCTCTCTCTCAAACTCTCCCTATATATATATATATATATATATATATATATATATATATATATACAATTAATCGTGATAAATCGCTTTCAAAATAAACGTTTTTGTTTAAATAATATTTGTGTGTGTACTGTGTATATTTATTATGTATATATAAATACACACACACACACACACATGCATGAATATATTTAAAAAAAGAAGTTGTTTATATTTTAAATATATTTTTTTATAATATAAATTATCTGAATATAAATATATACATGTTAATACATGTAAATATTTTCGAAATATATACTGTATTTTTGTGTATTTATTTATAACAAATATACATTACACACATACATTATGTAAACAAAAACTTTTTAGTAATATTAATCGTTTGACACACACACACACACACACACACACACACACACACACACACACACACACACATATATATTAACCTTTAAATCTAATGGTGAGGAATCAATAATGAGTTAAAAGAGCAGCTTTGTGGAGCAGGGCAAGAATAGTCATTAATTTATGAAGCGAGCAAATGAATCTCAATTAGCGAGTTATTTCCTGCACCAAATGAGATAGTACGGTGACCATCTATAACCTGAAAGAACTCCATGACTCCATTTCAGTGTGATAAATGAAGGTGTGAGAATTTGAATCATTTTCAGTTTAGAATAATAATTCATCCTGTCAGACTTGTGTATAAAAACACTGAATCAGTCACAAAACCACATTTGTCTAATAGGAATCTTTGTAAATGACTGTGAAATCACATCCCTACAAAATCCTCCCGCTGTTTACCACAGAATAACAAAACCACAGATCAGTTTAACATCAGTCCTTCAAACACACACAAACCCTCATATCTTCGCTCGCTCTCACTCCCTGTTCACGAATAACACAACCCAATCCCCAAAGTTTTCCTTTCAAGTACAAAAATGCAGAGCAAGCTGTCATAAGCAGCCAGCCTTTTTCTCTGATTCTGAAAGCGAAGGGTTTTACTTATTCATGTCCGCTCGCTGTCGCACGGGTCCTGCTTTCTCAACCTCGGAGCTGCCGCTAGCCATGCCTCATCTATGTTGCATGATGGGAGTATTTATAGATAAAGTCTTTTAGCCACCATTGGATTAATCTCATGGTAACTGATTTCCAGACATCATCACAATGATGCATATAAAACTTTTTGTCAGACAGACACTCAATTCCCATTCCATTCAGCCTGCAAAGGCTTCAAATGACCTGTTTCATGCAAGTCAACGCTGTCTTTTGTCTTTTTAATGAATATATTACAGGATTACTAAAGGCAACACTGTGAGATTATGGTGAGATTTACTAGCAGCAGCCCACTTTTGCACGTTAGGCTGGATTTCTATGAGATTGCCATTATACGGGAGACGTGTTGCTGTTGGCCCGGGCTGCATCACTGCTTATTCAGCAGTCAGAGTTTTAAAAGGGCAACAGCAGATTGAAATAATCTCATTTTCCCCAGCCTGAGGGTTTCAAACTGAGCTACACGCCACAGCAGGAGAGAGAGGGAGTAAGCTTTGTTTAAATGCCCAAATCTCAGCAGTCACACTCTTTGAGGTACTACACACAGATGGCCGCTCAAAGCATATGACAGCCACAGTTACACTACTACACACTGCCAGTATGCAAACACACTACTGACTGGCTCTTTTATTTCAAACGGATGAAAGTTAGCGAGCCTCCAGCATGTTGAGCGATGATATGTATTGCTAACATCAGCCGCATATGTCAACACTTCAGCCTTTGCCTGGATGCTCATGTAGGCAATGCTACTTTGAGTCTGGCTCGCATCATTTTTTTTGCTTCTGTCTTCTCTTTAGGGTCAATCAAAATGGGCTAAAATACATATATATATATATATATATATATATATATATATATATGTATTTTTTTTTTGTCAGTGTTGCAAAATAAGAACAAAAGTTCCCATTTGGTGAAAACTCTTCTTTTGATACCATAAACTTTACAATTGTCTAATATCAATGAGATTTTATATAATTATTGTATAATTAAAATATAAAATATCATGCAATATAACAATATATACTTATTTATTTATAACAACATTACAATATATTACATTATATTGTATATTATACAACATAATACAAATATAACATAACTTGTCTATTTAATTAATTAATATTGTCTATTTAAATTCTTAACCCTTAAAAAACAAAAAACCCTGTACAATATTAAGTATGTTCATCATTTTTGGAAGAAAATACAAGCTATCCCCATTCACCAAATAATATAATATAATATAATATAATATAATATAATATAATATAATATAATATAATATAATATAATATAATATAATATAATATAATATAATATAATATAATATAATATAATATAATATAATATAATATAATATAATATAATATAATATAATATAATATAATATTCGGCGTCTGATCAAATCACTAACCCATAATCCTTGGAAACACCACTTATATTAAAAACAGTTAATCTTTAAGTCTTAATCTTAATCTTGTTTTGATTAATTTTCAGTATTATTCAGATTACTGCAGCAGGAACCAAAGTGATGCTGCAGATTATCAGTGCTTTGCAGAGAAGAGTCAGATTCGGACTCGGAACGACATTACGCAGCGACTGTAATGAGTCCCTCTGGAACATTCTGCTCTCTCCACCCCATAACATCACAGCGCACAGAGAACAAGCACACAGGGATCATGTTTATCTTGCCAATTAGAGCTGGTAATTGGTCAGAGAGTCAGGGGTCGGTGAAATAAAAAGCATAAAACACACAGGTACTGACTACTAAACATTCAGTAATCATTCACAGCAATAAAATAAATGATATGCTACTAAAATAAAGTGAAAGCTATCATGATTGGAGAGAGAGAATACTCAGTGCCAATCTAAAGTCGCAGGGGCTCTGAGCTGACAGTTTTCTTCAGTCACATCCCCTTTGGACAGGTGGGGTTCATTAGTCTGGGGAGCGAGGTTCAGTCTGGGGACCTTCAGCACAGCTGATCCTCCTCCACAGAATGACTGACTGTTACTGGAGGCAAGACCAAAATACGATGCCTCCCTGAGGCTCGAGACTCTGCCAGCTTACTGGATTTTAGGTTGTGAAAAACATTTGACACCGGTGGGGAATGGAAACTGTTTGAATGCCAAGAATTCAAAGCGAAGCAGCAGGTAGTCCATGGACGGAACTGTCTAACGCAAACTGTACACAGAAATGGCAAGAGCTGTCAAAATCATAAGCTCCAAACTTCATCATTGCATCATGCACTTTCAATGAAACGTACACGGATCATATCATATAAAATTTTATAATACTAATATTAATACTACTGTTACTACTAGTGGTTGTTGTTGTGGTTATGATCAGGGTTATTACAGTTAACTAAAACTAAAAATGCAACGAAAAAAGTTACATGAATAAATAAAATACAAGACAATAATAATAATAAATAAATAAAAAAACAGCTAGTTCCACAAAGGTAATATTTCTTAATTTAATTAAGTTGAACTCAACATATTAACATAAATTAAATGAATAAAAATAGACGTTCAAAAACATACTAAAAAGGAAAAAAAAAGAAAAACCACAACAAAATGACAAAAACTTTAACAAAAATATAAAAAATAACAACTATAAATATAACAATAGTATCTCAATTATACTAAATTAACATTGGTTATGATCATTATTTTAAAACAGGCTAAATAGTTTACAATTAACAATCCTACTGGTTATTCCTACAGTAAAATGAATGAATAACCAAATAAATAAAATATCCTTTGCTTGACTACTAGGAAAAAGTAAACAACATATTGTTTAACACACTTGTATTTCATTTAGTTCTCAGAATTACATTTTACCGAAATTACCGATTTTATATGCACGACCCTAAACGTCTTGTACACACTGATGTTCGGTCACTAATTGATTTTGGCCAAAAGGTTGCTTGATATATAATCAAGCAATTTTCAGTCCAAATAAGCTCTTATGTAGAAGAGGCATTATGCCGACTGCACCAGCTATGTGAAACTAACCAACAGTTGAATCCTGTCAAAATATGCTTTGCATTTTAGATTTGCAAAGATTTGTTTATATACAGATACTAAAAAGATGTTTGGCAGCAGACAAGATGCAGGTCATATGAGACTGACAGGCCGCTGTGATACCGTCTGGACCTCATCAGTTACAGTCACATCCCAGTCATTAATCTCTGCTCTCGAACAGCACAGACAAAGATCATTGATCACAGGATTGTCCATCAAACACTGAATCTCATTCATCACCTGACTTGAACTCTGTAAAAGTCTTGAAAGAGTTAGGCATCACGAAATGGTGTTACATTCATTTAAATCACGTGGATTAAAAAAATAAGAAAAGTATCAAATGACACAGTGTATGAGACCAGCAATGTAATGAACTCATTAAAAAAAAAAAATTGCCAATATCCCATGGTTATGGAAGGTGTCACACATTCATTTAAATCTTGTCAAAACTTCTTACTTTCCTCTCAACCTGTCAACACTTGGCTGTTTCAATGAAGTAAATGTATTGGTGAACTCTTATTTGTTTGATCCATGACAGGAGGTCTTACCTGTCTTCCCCTTGCATCTCTTTGACCCCTTTCTGAACGACCTCTTGAGCAGGTGGCATCTCAGGTGGGCGTCCAACATTTCGAGAGTAGAGGTCGACATTCCGAGAGTAAAGGCCCCCATCAGTGTGGTACCTTATAATTAAACAACAAAATAATAGTGAACTATTATCTGAGAACATTCGTCGTGGGTTATGTTAGTGGGTTTAAATAAAGTGAGGTTATATATAGGTTATAGCCTTTTGGGAATACAAACAGTTCACCCAGAAAATGAATAATTGTTCATCATTTACTCAAATTTAGTTTGACCATGTTTTTCAGTGTGGGCAAATGCTATTGGTCCTTGCATGTCTTGTAAGTTTGTGCAGACGCACAAATTGTATTTGAGAGCTATGACAGGGATATTCAGAGAATGATGACTTCAATTACAGCCTGTTTCTCACACAAAGTTGTTTGATAAAAAAAAAACTGCAGTGCATGAGCTTTATGAACTATGTATATATGTTTTTATGTATTCATTCATTCATTCATTCCTCGAAAATATCAATTAAATTCCAGTTTGGAATGGGAAGATTGACATTTAAGTTTTTGGTAAATTCCTTTCTTAATGTAATATATACAGTACAGACCAAAAGTTTGGACACACCTTCTCATTCAAAGAGTTTTCTTTATTTTCATGACTATGAAAATTGTAGAGTCACACTGAAGGCATCAAGGGCTATTTGACCAAGAAGGAGAGTGATGGGGTGCTGCGCCAGATGAACTGGCCTCCACAGTCACCGGACCTGAACCCAATCGAGATGGTTTAGGGGTGAGCTGGACCGCAGACTGAAGGCAAAAGGGCCAACAAGTGCTAAGCATCTCTCGGGGAACTCCTTCAAGACTGTTGGAAGACCATTTCAGGTGACTACCTCTTGAAGCTCATCAAGAGAATGCCAAGAGTGTGCAAAGCAGTAATCAAAGCAAAAGGTGGCTACTTTGAAGAACCTACATTATGACATATTTTCAGTTGTTTCACACTTGTATATAATTCCATATATAATTCCACATGTGTTAATTCATAGTTTTGATGCCTTCAGTGTGAATCTACAATTTTCATAGTCATGAAAATAAAGAAAACTCTTTGAATGAGAAGGTGTGTCCAAACTTTTGGTCTGTACTGTATATATATATATATAATTTTATTCTATATTAAAAAGCGACATCAAAATAAATTTACATTTAATCATTTAGCAGACACTTTTATCCAAAGCGACTTACAAATGAGAACAATAGAAGCAGTCAGGTCAACAAGAGAACAACAACAGTATACAAGTATAGAACGCATAGCCAGGTTTATTTTTTTATTTTTTCATTTTTTATTTTTATAAATGAAAAGACAAGAAAAGGAAAAGTGCTAGTATTAGTTGGTTAAGTGCTGTCAAAAAAGATGAGTCTTTAGATGTTTCTTGAAGATGAGTAAAGACTCTGTACGAATTTAGATTGGGAGGTCATTCCACCAGCTGGAAATACATTTCATTGTGTCAGTGTTGTTGTATCAAAACCAAATAAACTATTAAAACAATATTGTTTTATCTGAAATAATGCTGAAATATAAATATAAGATGGACAAAACTGCACTAACATGACTAAAACAGAAATAAAAAGAAAAATGGCAAACACATACAAAATTACTAAAACAAACTAAAATTCTAATAAAAACTGAAAATATCAAATAAAAACTGAAAACATCAAATAAAACTAATTCAAAATATAAAAAAATATACTTAACACTTCTTTGTGTGTATATATGAGCATCATTTTTGTGTTAATGCTCCTAGGTGTGAGTCAGTGAGTTATGAACACGTCACAGATGAGAGAACACCAAAAACATTAATGTTCTGATAATTAGCCTCATGCTTCAGCTAATTGCTGCTTTAGGCTGATGTACTGCCTGCAGCTTTGACGGCAGGAGCTTTATTGTGTTTTTAATATTCGCAAATCCATCACTTTCACGCTAGTTTCTTCAGGTTCAAGTAGCAATACTTCAGTTCCCGTGCGAGTCAGTCTTTTATAGACTTCATTTCTAGTGTTATTTTTCTTTCTCCATCTATTCATCAGCATTGAGACAGCAAGGGCAGAAGCAATAGTGCATCGCACAGTGATGTATATGTGACCCTGAGCTATTCTTCCAAACAGAGATATATGACGGTGTTTCTCACCCACATAAGGATGTTGGGAGACAGTTGCAACTGCTTCTCTGCTCTGATGGAATGTGTGTAAATGTTATAAATCGATCATCATTTTTTCAAACAGCCTTCCTTTTGTGAACATTGCATACGGCAACAGAAAAAGTGACTGATAGTTTGACCCTACCTGATGAAACTATAATAATCTCATCTGTAAAAAAAAAAAAGGCCTTGTTTGTTTTTCAACCTGGTTTCTAAATTCATAGTTTCTTACCCGCTGATATTATCTGCGTGTACATTCTTGGCGAGTATGTCACCATCGCTCCCGTATCCGGTCACATCCACCTCAGGCCCCGTCTCCAAGACCCCACCCTTCTCTCCCGGCTCTGGCCCTCGAGCCCCTGAGGCGGCCGCTCTCCTCAGGGGGGCAGTGTATAATAACCTCGAGGGGTCACCATAGCGAGCAGTGGTGCTGGCACTGGATCTGGGCGGAGCGTAGCTAGGAGCGTCGCCGGCCTGAAGACGGGGACTCGACGCTTGGCCGAGACGCCAAGACATTGGGGAGGAGCGGCTTGAGAGGGCGGGGAGGCCACGACCGTTCACTTCTGTAGTTACAGTGGTGTCGAATGTTGTCTCAAGGGTACTACAAAGAAAAAAAATAGAGGAAGTGAAGGAGATTAGAGAAGAGAATTTTGGGACTGCAGGCGGATTTGGGTAATTAGATCAATATCCTGCTTCCGAAAGAAGCTGACATGGCATTTAAAGGGATAAGGTGAGGAGTCTGCTTGACAATTTGAGGACAGATCTGTACCCTGCAATGCAGCACTGTTTTTAAGTTTAGAGAGAAAATATCCACCAAGTGTCTTGACTATTTGCACTGACTCAGACTTATATGTTGAATACTCAGATATGATTGACAACTGAGCTGATTCGTTACAAAACAATTGTATCACCACTTTCTAAAAGTTTGTGGTCAGTAAGATTTTTTAAATGTTCTCGAAAACAGTATCTTATGTTCTCCCAAGTTCCATTTATCTGAGCAAAAATACAGTAAAAACACTAATACTGTGAACTATTATTAAGATTTCAAATAACTGTTTTCTATTTGAATATATCTTAATAATATATTGAGATGGCAAAGATGAATTTTCAGCATCCAGTCTTCAGAATCACACGATCCTTCAGAAATCATTCTACATTACATTTACATTTAGTCATTTAGCAGACGCTTTTAACCAAAGCAACTTACAAATGAGGAAGCAAGTCAGTGGAAGCAATCAAAAACAACAAAAGAGCAATGATATATAAGTGCTATAACAAGTCTCAGTTTGCTTAAACACTGTACACATACCAAGGGCTTTTAAATAATATAATAAATATAAAGAAAACAGATAGAATAGAAAAAGAATAAAGAGCAAGCTAGTGTTATAATTATTCTAATATGCTGTTTTGAAAACAGCTGTGCTGCTTAATATTTTTTGTAGAAACTGTTACCATTTTTTTCAGGATTCTTTGATAAATAGAAAGCTCCAAATAAAATAATTTGCAACATTATGAATATATTTTGTCAATGTTGATCAATTTGACACATTTGTGCTAAGTAAAAGTAATAATTTGCTCAGTTTTGAATGGTAGTGCTTTCCATAAAAGTGCCGATGGGAGGGGCAAATTCTGCAGGTGATTTACTAACAATGCGCACAGTTAATTTATACTAGTTAACCTGAAATTTGGCAGTCCAAAAATAAAAATAATAAAATAAACAGCTATGAGTTATTTTATTTTAGTTAACATGAAATGTGGCCGTTCATAAGATAAAATAAATTAAAATAAATGTCAGCGCCAATAGCCCTGTGGGTAGTGTGTCGACATATAGCGTTGTGCGACAGGTGTCCCGAGTTCGAGCTCCTTTCCCCATCCCACCCCCCCTCCTCCCACTTCACTTCCTGTCTAAATACTGTCCTATCACAATTAAAAGGGCAAAAATGGCACCCAAAAATAATCAAATAAAGTAAAACTATTAAAAAAACTATTCAAAATGATAATAACTAAGCTGATACATACAGTAGTGTCTTTATAAGATCCTGCCCACATCAGATCCTTGACATATCTATATTAGACCGAGTCTCTCTCCACAGCAGGTCTTCTATCTGTAGGTTGTGAGTGTTCAGCGTGGTGTGAAGGACTCAGCTGAAGCAGAAAGATTGCCAATGTGGCTGTGTTTGATTCCTGCTCTCTATAAAATGGAAGCTATTCTCATCGTGTCTAATCCACTTCAACAAGCAGCAGCCCATCAACAAGCATGTTAGGACGGGCACAACTTTAGTCTGACCTCCTGACCCTTGATAAGTGCTCCATCCACGTCTCTGAATGCGTGACTATCAATGTGTGAACTGACGTGTGCATAGGCGTCTCCACACATCACAAGCTTGTTGATGCGGGAACGTGTGAGAAAACAGCATATGGACAGATGCTCAAATGCAGATGCATCTTGACACACCCATAACGAAAGAAGACTGTCCTGCAACAGCGCTCTCTCGTGGTGAGACAATCACATTACAGGGACATTTTTCCATTTCTAGGGTAAATTTTGAGGTGCTGTTTAATCTTAGAATGAATATAAATATTCAGCATTATTCATGAACATAAAATAGTCTGTTTAAACAATCTTTACAAGCAACAAATCCACAATAATATGAGAGTCAGTTACTTGCATGAGGGGACAACAGCAGGGGGCAAAAATGAGTGTAACTTAACAAATAAGTCATCGGCACAAGGCGATGTTGTCAGGACTACAACGCCGGAATATTAATATCCTCATCATCAAAGTCAATTCAAAATGAGTCTCATTAGTGGTTAGCTTAGCATGCAAGCAGGTTAACAAGGTCCTATGAAAGAGAGACACTTTCAAATACTGTGAAAAAGTGAGCTACAGTTTAATTGTACTGAACGATCCAAAGCTCTCATTTACAGAAACAGCTTCATGCTTATTGTTATTCTGCTGTGCTTGGTATATTTGAAAGGGTGGCCGCCAGCGCTAAGTGTGGCTATCAAAGCATGTTCTGTTTGTGTGTGGATGCTCTTGTTATGAAATACACCAGAGACGTGTGACTCAGCAGCAATGGAGGATGGATAACAAGCCAGTGATGGTCATATACATGGCTGACCAGTGTTTTTGTATAGATAGGACATCTGAGCAGTAACATTGAATTTTGCAGTCTGAACACAACACAGTTTATTCATTTGAAGTTTTTTATTAAAATAGTGCCAGTATGTGGACAAAGACAAATAAAAATGAGAAGCATGCATATACAAACATACAAGCAAAAAAAAGAAGGGTGCTTTGATCGGGTACACTGTAGGAATCATTTGAATAAAGATTACGGAAGTATGTTTAAAGAAAATACCATACCATTCAAATATTTCAAAATTTCATGTTTAATTCAATGTGTTACTTTGTTGTTTGTTTGTAGTTATTTGTAAAATTTTACTAGCAACGTCTTTGAAGTAAGCAATTACTTTAAAGAAATAAATCCTATTTATTTATTTTATTTATTTATTTATTTTTAGTACAGGCAGAAATGTATTAGATGGATTCATGCAGGAAGGCAAGGACTACTAATGTTTTGCAATCTATAATTATTTTTTAATTATTGGGGTACAGAAACATTTTACAATAAGGTTCAGTTTATCAACATTATGCATTAAATATCATAAACTAACATTTTTCACAATTTATTAATCTAGGCCATAATATAATAATAATAATAATAATGATAATAATGATAATAATAATAATTATATATATATTTATATATATATAAAAATAATATATAAAATAATATATAAAATAAACCTGACAGAAATATTAAAAAAATATACAACAACCAATAAAACTGCACAAAGCACATTATAAATCACTCAAATTAAAGTAAAAAAAAATACTGAAAATATGAAAATAAATGCAAATTAAAAATATCAATAAAAACTCTAAATTAACAAAATCGATTCATACAATTCAAGATAAAATCAATGCTGTGAAAACACTGTTCATTGTTATTTAATCGCACCTAATAATCAATGTTAATAAATGTGAATGCCTTTTGCAGCATTTTTAAACTTCAATCTGTCAGAATTTTGTTTAGATGCTAAATTTGGTCAGGTTTAAAGCCATCTGGTCGCCCTGCATTTTCTAAAAGTGGCTCCGGAACTGTGTATTGTGAGCATCCCTGCAGTATGGTATTATGTGCTACTCCCAATAGTGTTGAACAAAGAACCCAGACCAACTAAGAAACAATGACTTTCCTTTTCGTCTACAAAAAACTAAGTCAACAAGAAGTGTATAAGCTGAGGTTCATGGCTTGCTAAGACCATAAATCATGTATTTGGAGTAAGTAAATGTCACTGGATGCAGCAGATTTGGGCAGGTTGCTCTTTCTAATCTATTGATCAGCTGAATCCCCCTCTGGCCCAGTCACCAGCGTTTATTTCCCTCTCTGATGTCACTCCTCATGACAGCTGACAGTTCAACTATATATATATTCCTGATGTCTTGTCTTCTCGACAACCCCCGTTTCTTAGCAACATGCTAGTGCTATTGGGAAAGGGTAAGACTGCAGCATTTTTCTGAATCTGCCATCCTCCTCTGCTATCCCTTGAACGGACGGCCAGAAATCAAATGGCCAGATGAAACAGGAACACAATTACAGAAGCCACCGGTGGGAAAAGAGCTAGAGGTTATTTCATTTCAACATTCTATTAGATGAATGGGATCCTATGGGATTCTACTAGATAGGGAGGTGCTGATCAGTTACATATTAGTCCGTTATGGCTTATGATGCTTTGGAATCTTGATTCACATGTACACTACATACAATGAGACATGAAACAAGCTCTAGATTGATAAATATGCCAACATTTTGAGATTATATCAAGCATGCTTGTCAGTTAACACAAGCGGTTCCAAAAACCAAATTCATAATGCATAAATATTTGTGTGAAATTTGAGTAAATGCTTTGAGTAAAATAAGTGTTTAGTTAAGGTTAGCAATTTCATACACATAAATCTGGAAACATATACAAATATTTTATATTTTTAAAGTTATGGGGTAAAACAGAAGAAATATTCTATTTCTAGTACACTACTGAAGATTTTGCAATAAAAATGAAAAATATAAAAATTTAAAACAATTAGTAATTAATAATAATAATAATACAAGGACAAGGTTGACTAAATATAATAAACGTACATCTGACATAGGAGTAAGACTTAGTCTAATTTAAAAGACTAAGGGGCAGATTTACTATCAACTTGCACCAGCGCAAACCCTCATGTGATGTAAAAAAAACTACTATCCGAATTTACTAAAGACACACAGGGGGAAATTATATGGAATTACATTTAGTTCAATAATAATGAACGTAACTTTTTCAGAAACTATCAAACATATGCCATTACAAAAGAAAAAAAAACAAAATGAAAATGAAAAAAAATTAACTCAGTCGCACAAATGTAACAGGCTCTTCAAATATGCTTCATTTTTGTTAATGTTTTTCAAAGATTCGTTTTCGCTGATCGTGGATTCTGAATGCATTGCCACAGACTTCGCTTTTGCTTCACAGTTTTTGTTTGGAGTTTTGACACAAACTTCTCATGGGGGCAGGGTTTACAGTGATCTACCCTGATTGGATAGTGAGCTTTTGATGGACAGGTGCTCTCTGACCGGGAAGTACAGACGCCACTCAGTGGCACGCGCCGCGCATATTGAAAGCTCTCGTGGTGATTTAATCTGGTCTCTACTGCAAAAATATTTACAGGTTCTACCCTGTAAAGAAGTTTATACAAAGATTTAAATCTGACATTGATCTTACACGCTCTTTTTGTTCGAGTTCTGAAGAAACTGTACACTATTTTGGTCATGTCACTACACTCAGAAACTTTGGGATGGCATTGGTGTGTTTGTCAAGTGTACAATTTTGCCAGACTTCTCAGTACATATGAAAAACATTATATTTGGGAAATATGACCCCACAAACGAAAATATCAGTTTTGTTATTAATTTAAATTTGTTCCTAAACAAATTTCACATTCACAAATGCAAATTCTCCAACTGTAAACCTGTCTTCTCTGTTTTTCTAAAAGAAATGGAAAACTATTTGAATGTAATCTCAGTGTCTAATAAGAAAGGACTGTTAGAATTTGCTCCGCCTTTGATCGCGGTGATTTGTACGCAATACAGTAGGTCGTGCCTTGTATTACTAAATATGTAAATAGTATTTGACCTTCGCTCATCTCAGTCTGTAAAGATGAGCTCTCAGGAGAGACGGAGTGGCGCCATCTTCCTCTTTTTGTCCATCAAGGCAGCTTGAAGTAAGCTTGTGTTACTGAAGTCACCAATAACATCGATACAAGTTTTTCATGTTAGTGTGCAACAGTTGTTGCGGGTAATTATTGTCATTCAGTAACACAAGCTTACTTCAAGCTGCCTTGAAGGACAAGAGCTCATCTTTACAGACTGAGACGATCGAAGGTCAAATATTATTTACATATTTAGTATACAAATCACTGCGAGAGCTTTCCAATATGCGCGCCACTCTCTGGCGCCACTGACTGAGTGGCGTCTGTACTTCCCGGTCAGAGAGCACCTGTCCATCAAAAGCTCACTATCCAATCAGAGTAGATCACTGTTAACCCCGACCCCACGAGAAGTTTGTGTCAAAACTCCAAACGAAAAACTGCGAAGCAAAAGTGAAATCTGTGGCAATGCATTCAGAATCCATAATCAGCGAAAATGAATCTTTGAAAAACATTAACAAAAATGAAGCATATTTGAAGAGCCTGTTACATTTGTGCAACTGTGTTAATTTTTTTCATTTTCATTGTGTTGTTTTTCTTTTGTAATGGCATATTTTTGATAGTTTCTGAAAAAGTTACGTTCAGTTTTATAAAGTTTCGTTCATTTTTATTGAAGCAAATGTAATTCCATAAAATTAGAGCTATTTCTGTGGCTCACCTTTTTTTAATTTGCATTTGTAGGAGGTTTCTTTTCGATCTGTAAATTCATGGGAGGAGAGTATTTAAATGAATCATGCAATGGAATTTACTAAGATTTGCGCTTGCCAATTCACTGGTATTTGCAGATTTATTTAATGCCCCAAGAAAGCATGTCTTAAAGCAGTTTGGTTATTGGCGTTGCTCTTAGACAAAGACAAAATTTAAAAAGGCTGAAAAAAATTAACACTAACGTAAACTAGCTATATAGTAACTACATAGTTTTTCTGAGTCAACATTTGATAAATCCTTTTGAGATTCTTGATTTTAAGTCTAGAGACTTCTAGGCTGGGAAGTTGTGGCCTAATGGTTAGAGATTTGGACTCTTAATCCAAAGGTTGCTCTGGGTGTGTGTGTGTTCACTGCTGTGTGTGTGCACGTTGTATGCGTTAAATGCAGAGCCAGATTTCTGAGTATGGGTCACCATACTTGGCTGTACCCCACTTCACCTTTACTTTTTTCTCTTTTTTTTCCGAGACAGAGAGGTTGTCTTGACCTTGAAAAAGGATTTTTTTTATTCTACAACATCAATCAATACAATATTTCATCTCTGAGAATTTTCAAAACGTGAACACAGGCTCAGATCAATGGAGCTTTGTGGCGTTCCCAACACAGCGGTGAATAGATGTGAGCAGAAGCTTCTGAAAGAACACTTACATTCCATACTCTTTCAGAATATATACCATATGGTTTGGAGATGAATGGAAGTCAATTTGAAAAGCTCTTTTGAGACTCCCCTATGTATGATGGAATCCACATAGTGGGCCAATGTCTCAGGAAACCACACTTTAACCTTCTGACGGCCAAACAGTGTCACAAAGGTGAAAAATGGAGCTCTTCCGTACAATTAAAACAGTCCTGGCTGGATCACTATCTTCTTTCCATCTGTCAGATGTAATGAAACATATTCTACTGAATTACTCGGTTTAGTTTGTAACAGTGAAGAATAGCTTTTCCTTATCTTCATTCATTGCGAGCATAGCCTGACAGCCGTGTGTCAACAATATATATCTGACCATTATGAACTCCAAGGGTTGGAGTTTTTTGATTCATGGGCTCTTTACTGGTTAGCTTTACTGGCGAGGGAGTGTGAGGAAGTGTCTAACACCTTTTTGGCTCCTTTGAGAAGCAATGTGCTATAAAAAAAAAAAAAGGCCAAGCATTGATTTCCAAAGAAGATGCTCCCAGTGAGGGAAAGAGAGAGAGTTAGGGCCAACACCATCTGTCATGTCAGTGCGCTGCCTCTGAACCACTTTCCTGTGAAATTACATTCACATTGTGAGTGAGATAAAGAGAGAGGTGCTGAAATAGGCTGGACAAATGTGGTTACGCTTATGTATTTTCTGCAGTAATTGGCTGTTTGGGAATTTGTGTTTTAATAAATGATTATCTCGACAAAAATGAACACATTTTTCTTTTCACAATGAGATTGGTGAACATCTTTGTTAGCAAAGATGTTGGCACAGCAAGGGTTTGCATTGTTTATGAATGCCAAACTGAGCTCTGTCTTTAAAGAAATTAAATTGGCAAAAGAGACCCAATTTTTGGAAAGTGCAGCTGTCACTGCTTTGGAGCTAATGAACTGTCTTTTCATGATGTCTTACTCAACTGCTATATATATCTTTGTGGATAAGGCAATCCCAGAACGCACTGCGACAACTTTGCAAAAAGCTTTACAAGTAAGATCATGCTTGTTCATCAGCTTCACCATCTACATTTTGCTGTCCATTAGCTAAATTAGAGCTAAACCAGCATTAACTAGCCTGGAAATCTGTCATTGCACTATTTTTCCTCAATGGCCAAACACCAGAGGTGGGGGACTCGAGTCACATGACTTACAATTTTCAGGACTTGCGACTTGCTTGATTAAAGAATAAAAATGACTTGACTTGACTTTGACTTGAGAACAAGTTACTAGAGACTTGACTTGACTTGAAGTGGAAGACTCGACAATGACTTGAACGTATAATAAACAATCAGCAATAAAATTGATTGTGACATCAGCACCACTAATCAGCGTCTGTGCCTTTAACGCTGCAAAATTCAAACTGCGTCAAACATGGCAGACAGTTGTCGAGCTCCACAAATAGGACTTTGAAGTGGACCGTTCCGATAAAAAAAATATTTGCCAGATGCAAAATATGCAACGCAAGAATATCCGACACGACAACGTCAAATTTCATTCGACATTTCAAGAACCACAAAGAAAGGTAAGAAAGTAATCTCTTTATAGTTAGTTTCATTAAGATCTATAACGATTACTCATGTACGTTAATTAATTAATCTTTTATGTTTGTCATAATTTGGCCCTGGTTGCATTTTCTTTTTTACTTATTAGAAATGTGACCATTATCATTACTGATATGTCTCTTAAATAGATGTATTGGGGAATTTAGCTATAACAGTGGCATAACCTGAATTTTAATGCTGGACGCGTCTGAAGGAAACGGTTCTCGGAAACTGGATCTTGACTTGAGAACGAGTCAATTGATTGTTCGTTATCTGGCTCGGCTCGGTGTTCATCTTCAGTTCTCTCTTCACAGCAGTTCAGTCAGTGTACTGTTTGAGTAAATGAATTACTCCGGGATATTGCTTTATATTAACTCAGAGGGAGTGTTAGCCACATTAAAAAAGTTAACAGCTTAAGTCATTTGTGGATTAATGGCAAACCTTGTTTTCTGTAAATGCAACACATTTTAGACTGTTTCAATTAAATTGAATTAGACGACTGGATTATACATTTTAGACTCGATACATCTTAGGCTCGAAACGTTTTGTGTAAACAACACAATTTAATTTTATTATATATCAGATATTAATGTAGCACATATATGCGTATGATTCATATATAGCAAATGTATAATGAATAAGATACATAATAATTGTATACAAGTTCATATTTTCTGTGCAAAAATAAATATGTATCGAACAAAATTTACCTCTATTTATTTTAGTACTGACTTTACTTGACTTGAAACTTATCAGGACTCGACTTGACTTGCTTAGGGTGAACGCTTGACTTGACTTGCTTGATTTATCTGATCTGTGACTTGAGACTTGACTCGAGACTTGATGATTAAGACTTGAGACTTGCTTGGACTTGACCATGTGTGACTTGTCCCCACCTCTGCCAAACACTAACCTGTGGCTAATCTGCGTCCCGCGTAAATTAGACATGGTTTCTTCAAGATTCTGTCTCAGGTCGGCAATGTTCTTCACTGTACGCATTCGTCTAGTTTCTGGATCCTCCCCTGGTGGATAGAAAGAAGAAAACATTGGTTACTGACCCTATTACAGGCACCAAGTCGCTTGCTAGTAAATAGTCTGGAAGGCAGAACGTCATATGAACCAGTCAAACATGCTGCGGCCAGCGGTTAGGGAGTGGAGGCTGTCTGCTTCTGCATGTCAACTCAGATGCTAAAGTTACAGCTTGCTGTGCAGCTGATGGGATAAAGGGACAGATTTCACGGTCATCACTTTTCCGCGAAGCATGGAGTAATCTGTGTGCTATGACACCACTTCTTAACCCCTAAGCCCTGCTCAAAATTTGGCTGGAGCATGATTTGCCTATAAAGCAGAAATCTGCCAAATTTAAACAGACATTTTACTGCACAGATTTTAATACTCGTTTTCTGAACACAAGTGGATTCCTTTCAGTGATATACAAGTTATTTGGATCTGTGCCCTCAGTAAAAATTGATTTAGTGAATCTTTTCTGCAGGTTACAGCATTATTGTTATTGACTAATGAGTCATTCACTCAACTGATTCATTTAAAAATCTACTTTGAGATACAAAGTAGATTCCAGAAATGCTGTTTTTTAATGCTGTTTTCCCACAAATGTATATCTATTGTTTTTATCCATTCTCTATAATTTTATAAAATAAATAAATTATAATAAGTAAATTAACTAATAATAAATTGCGAAGCCAGAAAAAGACATCAAAGGTAAGAACCTTGATTTGAATATGTTTTGTTCACTTGAAAGAGTTGTTCATCATTTTGTGTGTTCAACACCACTAGAACACAGGCTCTGGATCTGCAGAGGTTCAGTTAAGTGCTTCTTTTCCACTGCATTAAACTCATTGAACAAAGACTCTCATACAGGCTGATGATGGCAGTAGGAGGTCTAACAGCAGGTCTGCAGAGCTCCCACATCCCATCTGAGACTTGCTAATTTGATCCAATCTGGTCCTAATGCACACCTCCTGACTATAAAATACAATGCCAATTGCATATAATGTAAAACACTAATTATAAAACGGAAAAAAAAAATAGTATAGCTGTTCACTGATTTTAGGTGTGTTGCTTGTATGATTTTGTTGCAGTAAAACAGTGAGACAGTATGTTAACATTTAAAATGAGTGTTACAGAGCATCAGAACTGCTCTACTTTCACAACACACATTCATTTTACAATTTATTTTAAATGTGACCTCATAGATAAATATATATATATAAAAGGTGATTCCCATGTTGAACCATGATGAATCGCATTAAGATTTACACCCACAACCATTTCCAACAGCACTTCTCACTTGTCAAACACCTTAAGGTCAAAGCTTATTTTTCTCTTGTGTAAGTAAACGTCACCCCATACTTGTTAGCACATCTGTGCTTCTGCTGAAAGAACCGGACACTCTCCTATACACAGATAAACAGTCAAATCAGTCTGTTTTTTTAGAACACAAACTGACAAACAAGACGCACTCATGCAAGTGAGCCTGACTCAAGCCATCTGAGTGGAAGATCCGTCTGAGAGGGTAGAAGATCGATGAAGAGCACAACCAAGTGCAAGAGTGTCATGACAAACTAACAATCCTAGGCGAAAATGAAAGCAAAAAAATTGGTCTTGAAGTGGTTTTATATTCCTTTTTTCAGAAACATTTGCAATAGTTATTATTATAATCAAAATAGTATTAAATTGCTAAACTTCAATCTAAAAAAAGCAAAGTTAATGGTCTAAAGCAGTATAAGATGTCTGTTTTTTATAGGTACTATACATAGAGCACTGAATATAGTGGTGAAGTAAAGAGAATGTCTATAAAATGACACAATGCATCCAATATATAAGCAAAAACGTCAACCTAATGAAGAAAAAAAAACACATTTAATGAGTTGACCATCCTGATCCCTACAGCACAGAAAGGAATGACCCTGGGCACAAACAAACACATACTGAGTCACTGTGAATGTAT
Organism: Carassius carassius; assembly: GCF_963082965.1. Taxonomy (NCBI): domain Eukaryota; kingdom Metazoa; phylum Chordata; class Actinopteri; order Cypriniformes; family Cyprinidae; genus Carassius; species Carassius carassius. The sequence continues at coordinate 13,980,455 of NC_081780.1, read as the reverse complement.
CATGCTCTCTTTTACCCAGAAGGCTTTGTTTTATGGGATTGTAATGAACCATTCAGCCAAATTTTGTAACGCAAATAAAGTAATTTCACCCCCTTGCATCTCACATAAAGAGCTACAGGGCCATTTCAAACCCACACACACATAGCAGGTGCATGGCTATTCTCACTGGATGTGAATGCTGGATACGAACAAACCATACAACAGCTTTTGACTCTTCTGACAATATTTGATGATCAAGAGGGCTCTGGGTGGCATAATGTGCACTTGTTGCCCTCTGGGTGAGCAGACACATTTCTGCAAGCACCACTTGAGCCTGTCAGCAGCAAAGGAGGACGTGAGGACACAACGCTGGTTCTGTCTGATCAGATGGTAACTGAGAGTTTGCACTGATTTAACCTCATTGTGGCAGTGTGAAAGCTAACCTCAGAGTCTACAGCTTCAAACCGGAATCGAATGCATTGTGAGGTTTGTGTTTTGAATAATTCAGACCTGTGTTGTACTGTATCACTCATTTCAAATGGAGATGCAAATGTGTGACACAGCAGGTTTGTGTGCCCTCATAGCAAAGAGCTTAGCAATTTACATACAGTGTTAAAGGTACAGTAGCAAAAAAAACTCCTTTATTCTCAGTGCCAGAGAGAGGATGGAAAATGTTCATGTAAAAGAAAACAATGACCACAAAAACAATTTTTGGTCAAAGAAACCTTGATTAATATTAAAAGTTGACTTTAGAGGGAAAAATAAATTGTACAAATTTGAGTGCCATAATGCTAGGATGTACTGGTTGATTGATAGGGTCTTGCTATACATTTATGAGTTATGAGTGGGTGTTAAGGTGTTCCAAGTGGTTGCTTTTTGTTATTCAATAGTGATATTGTGGTCACTATCACTTTTTTTTTGTCTTTTTGTCATCTGTAAGGCTAAAATCATTAGTCAGGTTGCGTTATAGGCTAGCACATTTTCTCTGAAAAAGCTGCATGATTCATCTCCATAACAAATAACTGTGCATAATGAGTTACATTCCAGAGTTTCTTAAGCACAGATACTTGAACAGACCTCTAACTTTATAGAGATTACCCTCATGTCTTTCAAAATAGTATTTCTCTTTTCTGAGAATATTTTGAAGAATGCTGGGGTCCAAATAATATCAGAGCCTACTGACTTTCAAAACATCTTCATTTGTGTTTCACAAAAGAAGAAATGCACAAAGGACGTGATTTTTAGACAGAATGTTATTTTGTTGTTCTTGAGCTATTCATTTAAACATTACCAAAAGTAAAATTTACCACTAAAAAAATAGCATTTAAAGCACTGCCTTAGTCAACTCAAAAGCTGAACTACAGGGAACTGAATTACTTCAATAAGATGCGGTGTTGGGCTTGTGAACAAACAGCCCCTCGGTTGACGGTTAACACAGGATGGACTAGGAATAAAAGCATGGATCACACAGATGGGAGGGTAAATAGAGCTATTGATCAGAGCAGCAGACATCATGGCAGCACTTCAATAGCCGGCAGGTGAATCTGGCTTCTAAATGTTCTCCTATAGCACAATCAGAGAACCATAATTCAACCAGACACCTCCCAGATCTGTTTCTAATGCAGTTACACACACACTCGACCCAGAGTTCAAGGATAAAACTGACCATTACAACAGCAATGCACAATCAAAGACTCTTAAAGTATGTTACTGATGTGTTTTAGTGATTCGCTATGCGGCATTGCACTTACGGTGTGACTGTGGGTTCAAAACCTGCTCCAGGTCTCCCAACATAGTGAGTATAACCTCTTTATCCAGCTGTGCTGTCTCCTCCCTGGCACTCTCAAGCTCCCAGTCTCCTCCAGAGCCTGCCGGACCTGCCTGGAGGTCCTCATCCGATTTACGATTGCTGCCCGCTTTCTCCATCATCTCGGGCCGCTGGTGCTGATGGGCAGGAGCCATCCGGGTGGACTTACGACCCCAGGGCACAGGAATAAGGGAGTGTTCGGATTGGGAAAGCACCTTGGTGAGGGACAGCGAGAGTGAGCGAGCTCGGGCGCTGCTGTCCGGATGTCTACGGGCACTACCTCGGCCATGTAGGGGCGAGGGCGATGAAGACGATGTCCCGGAGGATGTCGAAGGTGGGCAAGGAGGTTCATCCAGCTCAAAGGCATAAACCCTCTGCTCCCCATCACTAAGCAGCACGAGATTGCCGAGAGAACGTTGCTTGCGGAGGTTTAAGTTGTCTAGGAGAGGCTGCGGTGACTTGCGAGGTGGGCTGCCGCCCTGGAATACAGAGAACTCGGCTCCTCGCTTCATATTTTCACACGTTCTTTATACTTTTTCTTCCTTATGTTGAAGTTAGTTCCTCCTCACATGATCTGCGAGCCTCAGGTGGCTGCAGGCACACACGCTCAGTCGCAAAACTGCCCCTTGCACCAGGGAGCTTCAAATATCATCCTGCCCACACGCACGCTCGCTCGCCGCAGCCAATAACCAGCATCCAGGTGCATGCTCCTCCTGTCTTCCTCCTCTCTTTCTCTTCTCTCACTTCTTTCCTTCAATGCAGCACGGAGGCTCGTGGGAAGAAGATCTGCACCAGATTACGGTGAAATTGTGATACACGTCATTCACGGCATCTCCCCCTCTTTCTCTTTCAGCGAGCGAAGACTCTTCACACACTCTGTCTATTAATTACCGGCTGGAGCGAATGCATGTGGTTCGCTTCAAGGGACAGCAGGAGAGACTGAGTGTGTTTGTGTGCACTCTCAGACACTAGCTCAGGGTCCGCCTGCTCCTTTTAACATGCTGTGAGCTGCTTCATTCTCTTTATCCATCTCCCTCTTTCTTCTCTCTGTTTCCCTTTGCAGCAATGATGGCTGTTTCCCTGTTGCTGATAGCTACCAGTTTAGCACACACCTTTGCAGCAAAACGTGTATGTGTGTGTGTGTGTGTGTGTGTGTCTGTGTGTGTGTGTGTAGTGGGAATAACATAAGATGAAACTAGCTTGTAACACTGTGATCTCTCCTTAGACTTCCTTTACACTGAAGAAGGTTGTTTAGATGATCCATTTGTAAATGCTGCAGCACACTGCTTAACTATCAGGAAATTATACAAAAAACAATATAATATAATATAATATGATGGCTTTCTCCATCATCTCGGGCCGCTGGTGCTGATGGGCAGGAGCCATCCGGGTGGACTTACGACCCCAGGGCACAGGAATAAGGGAGTGTTCGGATTGGGAAAGCACCTTGGTGAGGGACAGCGAGAGTGAGCGAGCTCGGGCGCTGCTGTCCGGATGTCTACGGGCACTACCTCGGCCATGTAGGGGCGAGGGCGATGAAGACGATGTCCCGGAGGATGTCGAAGGTGGGCAAGGAGGTTCATCCAGCTCAAAGGCATAAACCCTATTATAATATATTATTATAATATAATATAATATAATATAATATAATATAATATAATATAATATAATATAATATAATATAATATAATATAATATAATATAATAATACTTTTAAATAAATATTGTAATAACATTCTATAAAATTACTATATAGCACTAAAAACAGGCATATTATATTATATTTTATTTCATGATTAATTCATTATTATTTTTTTCATTCACTGTTCTGACAAGCTATTTACAAATTGCTTGCCTAATATTTCATTTTTTTCTCAGCACTGAACTAATAGGTTACAACACAGAAGATTACCCTAACCAGACTCCAGAGAATTCAGAAAATAATGATTTTTTTTTTGCCATTAACTTCAGCAACACCACCGACCAATCAGCCATCTAAAAACGAACAGGTGCATACAGAGATTTTGCTTCTGTACTTGCATCGAGTGTAGCATATTTTAAAACTAGGCGGAACCCACAGTGCACTTCAACAGGAAGTGAGTTCTGAGGTTAACATCTATAAACAGTAGATGTGAGGGTTTTCCTGACCGCATCACTGGCCAAACCACGGCATTTCAAACATGGACAGATGTAGAGAAAAGCCTGCAGACATGCTTCCTAAGATGAAAAAAAAGCTTTTTCTCAGATGTTCCAATTTCACAGAAAAAGAAATATTTTCTGTTTAAAGTACGGATCATCTCAGATGTTTCTTCTAAAATTAAAACAAAAATTAAGGCTGTTGTTAGATCTGAAAAATCTGAGATTTTTTCAAGACTCCATTTGATTTCCATTTAATCCCACTGCTGTCTACAACAGGTGCAACTATTAAGGTAATAAAGCAATATTTTTACTTCTATGGGACAATTAATACTTTCTATGCATATCAATCTGGAAATTTCAAATGCTTATAACAACTTAATCTGTATTAATTTTTAATAAAAACTAGTAAAAACAATCTTGAATCTACATGTACCACTTAGAATGTGTGTTCATTTTCTTCATTTGTTTTCAGCAGCTCAGGAACCAATAACAATTTTATGCTTTCCTAACTTTCTTCAGCCATAAACTGTCCCAAAACTCTCCAAAAGCAGTGCAGCACATAAAACAAACATCTGATCATGAGTCAGAATGCTATTGCTGCTTCTAGAAACACTTGCAAACAACATTGTCCCTCACCTTCAAAATGACCACAGCAGGGCTGCGATCTCATTGACGTGCAAACACTGACCGCTTTTTGCTTATGTGTTCGTCGCTGCAGTTTATTCGCTTTAATTTGACATTCCAGGCATTTTTGTGCAAGCTGGAGCCCTAATTTATATCTCATTAAAGAATTTGAGGAACTATTTTCCAGTCGGGTTTGTTTTGAGCTTTTTTAGATTGTTAATTACAAACAAAATGCATTAAAGTAACGACAGGGAACCTCATAAAATGATCAGATTCCAAACCGATTAAATCTCATCGCGTACAGAATTAATGAAAAGCACCAAAAGCATTTGCAGAGGGATATAACGACAGTGGCTGTGCTGATAAATATGCACACAGGAAATGAACAACTAGGAACGCATGTCATAGTGCACTCTCCAATTCCAGAAACTGCAGTGCAGGTAAATGCAGCATTTGGGCACAATTTGCATTTATTTCTTACAGTTGCTCGCCGACTGGTTGTTAAGAGATGTGTGCGAGCAGCGCCTGAGCCCTAGGCACCTATCTTCAGCTATCAGCTGTCACATCACAGTCCCACACACACAGAAATACACACAAGCACAAATAAACAACACATTCTGCAGCCTGGCTTCCCAAACAAGGCCAGCCTTTGTCCACCTGTCATATCTGACCTTTTCTTGCTGCGACAGCAACATGGAACTAGCAGCCTGCAGAGAGAATCTGTGGCTGATTTCAGCTTCTCTGTGTGTGTGTTAGGCTTGTGTCGGTCTCATACAGTATGTCTGACTGTGTGTAGGTATGCATGTGCACATGTGGCAGTACTCGTCCTACTGTACCTGAGATCTCCTCCAGGCACTGTTTAGCGGTCTTGCCGTAGACCAGGTCTTTTGTGGGACTGAGACACGGTTCAGGGGGGACCACAGTAGTGCAGTCATTCTCTGAATACGTCCTGAGTGAAGCAAAAGGAAAAATTAAATACAAATTAGCTTTTCACATAGAGTAGATTTTTTATTTTTTTTACAGGCATGCATAAATACTATCATACAGTCAACATGAATTTTGCATTAGATTAACCCAAGTGCCACTTATTTTAAAAGAAAGCAACCTTAAAAAAACTTTTAAAAAAGCATCTATGCACTTTTTATTTTAGTAACATTGATATACTATTATAGTTTTGGATATATTTTCAATTAGATGTCATTTTTAGATTTTATGTTTCCGTTTTAATTAAAACATTTTAAACTTTTTAAACTGTGTTTTTGTCATTTTATTAGTTTATTTTTTTCCTGTTTATTTATTTAAATATGTCTATATGTTTTTTATTAAGTTTTAGTTTTCAGTAGATTTTTTTTTACATTTATTTTTGTTTTATTTTAGCACTTAAAAAATAGCTGAAATAAAAGTTGTTGTTATTTTTAAATATTTAATTTTTATTTCAGTTTTATTTATGTACTTAATTGTTTACTTTTCAGTAGTTTTATTGTCAGGTACAAGTTAACAATAACCCTGCCACTAATAACAACCCTGGAACCATATGGCCACAAGTCATTTAAATTATAAAATATTATTATTATTATTATTATTATTATTATATAAAATTGTTTATTACATATATGTATAATAATAATAATAATAGAGCTGTTTAGGCTCCTACCTTTCCCTATATTTTTTCTCTAAGGAATAAATCACAGATTAATGACTTTATGTAGCTGTTTTCTTTATAGGGTTTTTTCGGTTTTACAACAGGTTTGTCATTGTGGGGACACCTGGCCTCCCAAAATATACAAAAACCTGGCAAACACATGCACATACAATGCTGTTCAGACATAGGTGAAATAGACTGGGAAAAACTCTGATTGAAAATGCATAACAACAACACCTACAACAAAGCCATCCCAGGACACCTGCACTCGCCCAGATAAACATTCCCTCTCACACACACAGGCACACACACATACACACACACACACACACACACACACACACACACACACACACACACACACACACACACACACAATTCACCAGCCAAATATTTCAGTGGCATATAACACTGTTAGTTTCACCATGTGTTCCACACTCTTGCCATTGAGATGCTGCATTACCTGTGACAGCACACACACATATGAACTCACACGCTGAATGAACTCAAACAAAACAGACAGATTCAACAGAAGGTCACCTCATGACACACAGATTTTACTGGGAGCAGATGCATAGTTTAATCTTTTTAATATATTTTTCGAGCAACATCACTGAAGCTGAGGGTGTTGATGTGAGCAGAGGCAGTGAATGGGAGGTCAACCTACTATTCTCAATGCCAGTGGAGACAAATACAAAAGCTCTCTTCCAAACCTACGTGAGCTGCCCACCTAGACAACATTTTTAGGCATTTTCACTCCCAACATAAAGGCTCGAAAAGTAGTATGCAAAATTAGACTGCTTCAAACAGTACCTAAGGCAGCAGTACCTATACATACTAGGATAAGAAAAACCTTTACTGTGGATATTAAAAATATTTATATTTTAAGCTATGTGTCAACCAAACCATTTTTTTTAAGAGGCTAACATATTTTTTCCAATAGGAATGGTGCATTTCTTGCCATTTATCAGCCCCGAAAGTTGAAGAATATTTAACTTTGGGTAAAACGCAACGCTCATCACTGTCACTTACTCAGCTGTCCAATCACAGTGGAGGATGGGCAGGACAAATTCCACAATGACCAACCACCTCATCCTAATTGTACAACAGCAACAGACATCAACAAGAAGCACAACAAATCAGATCGTTACAGTGCAGCATATATTCTGTATCATAACAGCCAAAGCAACTTAAATGAAAAAAAATGCTGCACCTTAAAAGCAGTCAAGCGCTCATAGCTAGGCATTTTCAGCAGAATGCCTGGTGTTTTCAGCTTTCCTAATACGCTTCGGTGAACACGTGACCTTAATGTATATTATATATTATTTAGTGCAGAAAAGTACTGAATAATCGGATAGATCGGTGCACTGTGTTTTTGTGTTTATTACCCTAATGTAAACATAAAAAATAAAACATTTTACAATTGTGGTTCATATATATGACTTATTATTCATATATTTATATATATATATAAAATTACATTTTAAAATATAAGCAAATAGGAAATGGTTATAAAAGTTGTAATAACAATATCATAATATTGCTATTATACTATATTTTTTAATTAAATAAAGCCCCCTTGGTAAAAAATAAAATACAATTCTTAAAAAAAACTAAAAAATTCTAAACATAACTGAAACCTTAGAATGATATGAAATATATAAGTGAAGTTATATAAAAAATAAATCAATCAATCAATCAATTTTGAGGCTGGTAATACAATGCTCTCAACTCACTTGCCCTCACATGCTAAACTAAAAGTTTAAATCTAAGTGTAGTTCTTAGAGCATGATAACCACGCGGACTTGTTCAAAATGCATTGTATCATCTCGCACACCGTCAAGTGCTGTCACAGCCCTGCGGGTTTTACAGAGTCAAGCAGAGCTCTCCAGAGGAAGATCTGCAGTGGTGGAAGGGAGTGTGATAAGGGCTCCACTTTAAAATTCCATAAAGACTTTAGGTTATAATCCTTATGAGATGGCACTAAGAATGCCAAACACAGCATTAAGAAAACAGCATCATCTTCCTGTGAATAATGAACCTGTGCAAAGAGTGTGTTTTTATGAGAACTGTTAAACTCTTAAGGTTCAGTGTGTGCAGGTATGACACACAGAGGTCACCGGTTTTGAAAGCTATTTATTCAAGCAAAGGATTAAACCTGTTACTGAACATAGACTATCGCTCAAGGACAATTCCCTTCCACTCTGGTTTCCAACCCTTTCTCGTCTTTCATGTCAGTTTTTGTCTATCACAGGCCCATTAACGCTCTCTTTGTCTCTTTAATAAGCTGACTCAAACTGTTATGAATGCCCTCTGCCAATCAATCACATATCCTCTTTTCTGTTCCCACTTCATCTTCCTCCACTCTAACCTATTCACCCTCATTAGTCATCATTTGTGATGTCATCCATCTATTGATAAGGACTGAAGGAGGCCACGCCCCTTAAACGAGGCGGTCTGGCAAACGGCTCATCGGTTCCCACTCGGCCTAATAATACAGTCGAGATGAGACATTTACCCACTGCTTTTTCTTGCAAAGTATTGCACGATTGGATAAGTGGCGCAAGGGACAGATGATCAGTGGGTGTGTGTTTGCGCATCTAGAAGATGGTTTGATAAACTATAGATAGATTGCTGGTTCAACATATATTTGCCTGTAATTAACAATGCTTTATGATGCTCTGTGTGTAAACGGGGTCTCGCTCCGTCTGGTCAAAAAAGGACTCTTGTCTAGACAGTCTATCCTGAAAAGAGATCCATTCTGTTAACATCACCCCCCACAGTCAGATTTAACAAGACATCTTCCAAATTTCACGTTCTGCCTTAACTGACAGCAGAGCAAAGAAATGATTGATTTGAAAATGAAACCCGGGTTGCCTGCACAGAAACACCACAGAAACACCACAGTTCCCTCCAGGCCACCTCTAAAACACTCAGATTTTGGTAGATCTTTCATCTTTCAGATATTATATTAAAATAAATTATCTTTTTTGTATTGTTTATGGTGCATCTTCATGATTAATGATTACGAATTGGTTACACCCGTTACATTTGGCATCAGAGATTCTTTAAAGTATCTGTCTTGTTAGTGGTGTGCAGAATAAGTAAAAGATGAGGTAATTATTCTGGACCTCCTGGGGATAAGGGTTTCATCTTTGCCTGTCTATTGAGGGTAATTACAGAGACATGGTCGTGCTGTCTCACGGATAATGATTTCACATCCCAGAATAGAACCCAGAAACTGAGTCTGAGTCTTGCCCTTTTATGTCTCTAAGCATCATTGAATATATGGACCCCAGTAGCCCTACCAGGACTAAAAGTCAGCTGAGTCTATGATGAGGACATAGTAAGTCTGAAAAATGACCAGTTCTGTCCAAATGAACTGTTCTGTTCAACTAAGCTAGTTCCAAAATAATTTTATCCAAAGGAACGAAGTAGTCTGATCACAAGGAAAGCCCACCTGCCATTAATTATCTTGCCTGGGGACGCAATGATAAATGAAAGTGACAGCCCTAGTGAAAAATAAAAGTACTAAAATATATTTGAAATAGATTTAAATTTAGATTAAAACACATTTTAGGCTTAATATAAAGGAAATGTGCATTGTGCCAAAGTAGTACTCTAAATAAAGTTAAATATAACTTTTATATCAGTAAGTCTCGAGCGATACATCAATAAATATACTAATAGATTTGAACTGTATTTTTTTCTTTTTCTTTTTATATGAACAAAATAACATTCATTCAAACAAACAAACAGGGAAGGGGGAGCAACAGACATATTATTGATAATTTACAAAGATTTGAACTGTATTTTAAATATATTCCTTTTTATTAGGGAGAAGTGGGATCTTACGTACTTTTCTGTGATTGAACATGACAGATCCAGATCTGTAATCTTTAAGCTACTACTCACAACTTCAGCAACCATCATTAACAACATGCAAAGCAAGAGATCAGAAAATGCAGCAATCATGTGCATTTGTGTTTAGGAATCACTCACCGATACATGAAGGGGGCGACAGTTGCCGTGTTGGGATGGTTGTGTTGTTGCTGCTGGGGAAGTTGTACTGCCCCGTTACCTCCTAGAGCTCCTCCACCACCCAGCCCAGATGTGGCGGATCCAGAAAGTGCTGAGGTACTTGTTGATGACACCATGCTGGTCTTCCGATTCTCCAATCCTCCCAAAGATCTCTGCATATATATAGACTGACCACCTTTACTAAGTTTGGTTTTCTCACCACCTGTAGCAGGTACACTAGTTGCAGGTACACTGGATTGGCTAGCTGCAGGCTTGGCAGTTGCTGTTGGAGCCTTCAGACCAGGCTTGGGGATGCCGCTAGAGGCGGGGATTGCACTTTCTTTCTTCACTGAGGCTGTGGACGTTTTGTTTCCTTTGGGGATGAGGCTGGCAATCTTGGAGCCTTTCTTAGATGCCTCAACTATTACTGGCTCCTCTTTGGGTGGCGTGCTTGCTTTGCTCTTGGTCTTGTTCTTGTCCTCTTTGTCTTTGGGTTGTGGCAAGGACTTATTGTTCTGGTTCTTGCAGTTATTGGTCTTGTTTGGGGGTGGAAAGGAGGATGCTGGGGTCTTGCCCTGCTGTTTTGAGATCCCACAAGGTGGTGTGGGACTGAAGGTCCCCTCATCTCCAAACTCAGACAAATCGTCCTCCTCCTGGAGAGCCATTTCAGCCACCGAGGGAGAAGTTCTGGAAGCGGATCGAGGGTTGATGAGCCGGAATTTCTCCAACATGGAGCGCTGGTTGCCGGGAGCTGATTTGGAGGAGTCTGTGATTGGAGGACGGAGACGATCGGATGATGAGGGAGGGGTTGGGGAAGTGGTTGGGCTGGGTGGCTTGGTGGCCAGCATAGACGAGGTGGCACTGTGCTTCATGTTCATGGACTTGCTGCGCCAGGATTTTCCAGCAGTGGGAGAGGGGATGGCAGAGGCCAGCTGCTGCCCGCTGGTGCTGGAAGGCACCACACCACTGCTGTTCATGCTGCCTGGTAGAGGAATGCCCTTCACCGACTCTGTATCATAGAACAGACCACACAGCGGACACATCTGTTAGTCTGATATACAATAACTACACCCTAGAAGCAATACAAAGTTTGTTTTTGGCAAGGAGGAAAAAATATGACTACAACAATAATCAAATATTAGCATAAGTGGAAAGAGATTGTGGGAAGGCAAAGCGTTCCACAAACACATGAGGAACAGATAGCGCCCCGTCCAAATCTTTACTCTGCAATCCCACCGCATACTGAAATCCCAAGCAATGCTGCAATGCACTCAGCACTCAAACTATTTCTGCTTAAATTCTAATTACCATAATATAAAAATTGGTATATTGCACTAATAAAAATGAGAATCTCATCACTGAGAATTATTTTAATTCCAAAAAAATAGGAAATAAAATTAATACACTTTTAAAACACAATATATATTTTATGAGCCATAAAACTGTCATGAAAATGAATAGATAGACAGACAGACAGACAGACAGACAGACAGACAGACAGACCGACCGACCGACCGATCGATAGATAGATAGATAGATAGATAGATAGATAGATAGATAGATAGATAGATAGATAGATAGATAGATAGATAGATAGATAGATAGATAGATAGATAGATAGATAGATAGATAGATGGATGGATGGATGGATACTGCAACTCAGGTTGTCCCTAACTTTGATTTGCACCCAGATGTATCAAAGGGTCAAGTTGAAAAATTCTAAGCACAAAGGAAGAAAGGCAGTGATGGGACTTCATTTGGTTCCATTGAAAATCGTGTAGAGTGAACAGTGATTGGACTGCGAATGAGCTCTGTGTGGATCGGGCTTCAGTGCATGTGTCAGCTAAATTAACCCCGTCTTTGGAGATAACAGCAGCTTAAATAACAGCCTCTCTCACACACATCAGACCAATCGAAACATGGTTACCATAGCTACCCTTTTCTCCACACCAATCTCTGTGTTGAAAGTGAAACGCCACTTTGTTCTAGGAAGTCTGATAGGATGCCACGCACATTTCAAAACAAACACATTGACAGGTGTGATGAAAGAAAACATGGCATTGAAGACTTTCCATCTTAATTTACTATTGTCTACTCCACAATGGATTGCATTAGCCATTTTCTTTGCCTCTGGCTCTATTTGTTATCTCTTCTGCCCAGTTCTGATATCTTAGTCACAGGTGCTACTGTAGGAAGCTATGCCAAAAGTTCAATGAATGTACTAAAAACACTGATTTCCTGCAAAGTAATCCAGGAATTGGACACAGGGCTTTTGAAAGCTGAGCTAGTGCTATAACAAACATGCTGATTCACTCCTGCAGCCAGTGTGGATGGTGAAATTAGCTTTGTTATACAAGACTACTTAACATGCAAGTGTTTGTGCCCACTACATTGGTATAGGGCTTATAAACAGTGTGAGATTGTGACCACAGAGAGGCGTTGTGCTGAAATATGTAGGTAAGACTACATAGAACCTAGTGAGCTGCCTAGCGGGCTACAAAGGCAGCATCCTAACTGTCACGAAACCCCATAAGTAACCACTTTTGAACATTTTATGTATGCAAAATTAAGCACAAATTAGATTCAACTCACAATTTAGATATTAGCATGTTGCTAAGCTGACAAAGTTGATAAAATAACCAACATCAAAGATCTGTGAACATCTGAATGTGTCTTCAAAAATATTTTATGTCAGAGGAATTTGTAACTGTTGTTAGAAATTATGCTTTAACAACACATTTCAAATCAGGATTAAAATTCTACAACTGTATCATAAAAAATGGTGCTTTTTAAGCTCAAATGATTTTTTTTTTTTCAGGATGATCCAGCTAATGCATGCCTGTGATGTAAAAACAAACATGCAATTTGCTCTTTTAAATGTACCGTTATTCCTACAGGCAACAATTTAAATGCTAGAAAGCCTCTTTAACAGGTTTAACTGTCTTTTAACAGTGCAACAAAAGCCATGATCTCTCCCATTTCTGAATGCATTTCAGAATAGCTTCCTTGTGAAGGACACGTGATGCTGTCTTTATGTACAGTCACATGTATTTATTTATTTCCGCAGGCAAAATTCAGTCATTTTTGTAGAAAACCACAAAATCTCGTTTTTATTTGAGGGTGATGGATTTCCTCAGGCAGATTTGGCAGTGGGTCAAACAGATTCACCATGTTGACCAGAAAGATGATTGAAATCTATTGCTATGTGAGCTTTGCTTCATACATTGCTACAAATTTGACAGTAGATCTGTTTTGCCTGCAAAATTTCACTAAAATGACTGCACCTTTAGAATTTGGCCAAAACACTGTATCTCACAAGGCAGCATAATTTTCTGCCTACTGCATGGAACAGCTTTTGTGTCAACTGTACCCCTACGATGCCTTAAAATGCTAGGTAGGCAGCTCACTAGGTTTTGGAACAGAGCTCTGTTCTCTCCCTACCAGCCCCTCCCATAGTTCCTTCACAGTGTGACAGACTTTTTGAACAAAGGAAAAAGGAAGATGAGGGAAAAAAAGCAGATGGGAGTTTGCTTTTCTCATCTGTATAAGTATTAGCGCAGTAGCCCTGTAAATCAAGGTTTTGAGTAATGTCAGGCCCGTTGCAAAAGGGCAGGAATGGGTTTAGAGAGAGACGTCGCCTATTAGGACTCTCTGATTCATCTAAGCCACATCTGCCATGTGAGACCCTTCTGTCTGGCTTTGTGTGTAACATCTCGCCCTGTCCCGTAACCAGTGTCTGGGAACACCAGCATCTGTGCTAACAACGAACGAGGACCAGTAAAGTCCGGTATAAATCTAACTAGCCAGTACAGCCAAAACAAACAGTCTGTGAGGGAAATCAGTTGCATTTTGTTCATGGATTCTTGCTGGGAGGGGTGAATCAGGGGCGAAATACGGGTCACACGTCTTTGAACTCCCAACCCGGCTTCAATCGACACACTCCATCAAGTCTAGCACAGATTTATATAGTAACCAACTAGCCTGTGGAGATTTACACACTGGTTGCTAAATAGCCATGTGGTTTTATGAAGTCAGCTTTGAATGATGGTTCGGCTTTGACAGGAAGATGAAATCAGAAGTGAACTCTGAATAGGCTGGTTATGTGGAAGAAGCAGAAATGTAACATGAACGTCATCTCCAAATATGTAGGAGGAGGACAGTGAATGCCGAGGGCAGATCACCTATTCAGATGTGAATAACACACCAGAGAGGAACCACAGTGCAATATTATACTTAAATTTCCCAGGAAATTGTGTTTTCCCACAGATTTACTGTATTTCATTATGAAAATGTAATAATAAATGCATGAGGGAGCCACCTCAGAGCATCTTGCCCTGTGCCACAGCGCCGTAGTTCCTGTGATAGTGGCACCATCTAGTGGATAACAGGATATAGCTGTTGCTGTTCCATTTGAGTATCATACAGAAATTTTGATTTTTATATTAAGATTCTGTATATCACTCACCTCTGTCATTGCCGCTAGCATACTGAAGTGGTTTGCTCTTGTCAATACTGTTGAAGCTCTGGCTTCGTCTGTTCAGGTTTAAGGATCCGTGGGCTTTACTACTGCTACTGCCGCTGCCTGCAGCGGGGACTCTGGAGGGACCTGGTAACCTGGAACACATAAAACACACTTATTAGTTGGCTTTTAATCAAATGACATTATTAAATATGAACTGTATCAAGTGGAGGGTAGGCATATGTTTAGCTGTATAAATTAGAGATCTGGTATTGGTAATAATTTGACTAATATACAGTCTCCTAAAACAGCTTTTCCAATATGTCAACACAATAAACCTCTTAATTGCTCTAAAATTTGCCTGGAGTGTGTGCGTGTGTGTGTGTTTCTTTCTATTGTGTATTATTGTATTCATATTGTTGATGATTTATTCGTGCACAAAGCTTGTTAATGACTCACAAGTGCCAGTTTTTAATTGGGAAACACGACCCTGTGACACATCAACCTAACAACGGCTCATAAACATGTCGTGGAGGAACAAAACAGCCGGAATTTAACATTCTTTGACACCGTCGCTGTTTCTTATAGCTGATTCAATTTTGCACCAAACAAAGATGTTTCTCTTTACTCCAATCTGATTACGGCCCCAAAAAATTGATTTTAACAAACCAAACTGATGACCTAATAAAGACCTAGTTATAGTTTCATTTTAAAAACCATCTGAAATTCCCATCATCATTTGAAATTCTCATTACTAATCAAATGTTTTGAAAACTCTTATTACAAAGATTCAGAGCAAATAGCTTTCCTAGAATTGATGGATTGGAGAACGATGATTCAGGCAGTTAGGTGCATGTCTCATCAAGCTTCTAATGACACTGCTTCATCACTCGCTCATTTCCCATCAGGCACTTCTGCTTTTCCCCATTAACCTGTTGTGCAGGCAACCATTGCCAGCTATGATAATATGCAAGCATATCTGATACTATTTCTCATACAGGTTATTTGGGTGAAAATTGGGATGGACTTGTGTCTGAATTGAGGACAGGGACTTAATGGAAGAGTTTTAGACGTTTTAGTTTTAGCAGGCCCACACAGAACTGGCATCAGAGAGCTGCAGATTCCCAGTGGGTTATATGTGTTTGTTTATTAAATATTCCACTTAATTTCATCATGTTTTTATCTCAGTAAGACTGTGTTACTCTCAGCTGCACATGACACATTTTATCAAGTAAAAATCAGCAGATTTTCCCTTCAAAAAAACTATCAAAAGTGAGCAGATTCAGTTTGGCCTGGCTCAAAGACAAGGTAACATCTGACACCAGCATTAATAACACATTTGGTTTTCTGATTTGATCTTGAAATGTTCCTTAGAACATAAATATGTATCACGTATACATCCACAAACACAAATATGCCTGTAGATTAGTGCTTACCAGGCATCCGAAGACAGTGAACGTTGCTAAAATAGACCTGAATTAAAGCTGCGGTGCATCATTTCTCTTTATTCTATCCCGACTTACAATCAGAGACAAGTATGATATTTATAAGTTGATGTGCCTGGAAAATCCATGTCACTTTCAAAGCATTGCTCTTTTTTGAGCATCCCAACGAAGCCGACACAACAACACACTGGCTTAACCAATGACATTAGTTGGGGGCAGGACTATCTGTTTGTTTGGCCAGTAGCAAGGAAGCAGTTAACATGAAATGTTTCATGAAAAAACAGTTTACAAGTTTTAATGACACTAATGTTAAAGATGTGACATATTCTGCTTTAAAGGCTATTACTGAAAAGTCAGTACCTGAATCTGACTGAAGTGGTCAGCTGGAAGACCAGATCTCTGGATTTGCTCTTGTTTATATTAGGGTATTAATTAAAGTGTCAATGGGGCTAAGATGGAAGCGTGAGGATTCAACTGTGAAACATCTCTTCTTCTGAATAAATCACAGATTTTTAATAACACGTCACCTCTTATCCAATCTGCATACATAAAAAGGCCTTATGGAAGATACAATTTTTCAAATTATGCCTATTAAAATTTAGAGCAGGATGTTTAAGGATCAAGTAAGACTCCTTCTGTCATCTGTGAATGAATCTCTTAATACTATCTTTCCAAATGAAGTACACTGAATATAGCTTGCAAGTTTTGGATTCTAGAGGACAGCTAATTTTATGCATTAATATATATCCTGCTTTCCTTACTTTAAGAAACAAGATTATAGGTTGTTACAATTTTCTCTCTAACCCAGATTACTGCACAATAATCTTGTGTTGAATTGATCAATTAGGCCTCAGACATAGAGTTTCATATGCATCTCTCGGAAGAAACAAACAGGAGTGTGTATTTTTGTTTGTGTGAATGTATGTGTGTTAGTCACCTCTGAAGCCTCATATCAAATGTCAATTCAATGTAAGAACAAATAAATCCATAACACTGCTGAAATTAAATTAACACTAATTTTAACATGTACTCAAAAAACAGATTTATTTATGAATAATAGAATTGAATAGAACCCGCCAGCCTATCACTGGAACATATTAAATATTAATTAACTATAATTAAAATGTGTCTGAAATTCATTAATTGGCTTACGAAGGCTGCACTTATTTGATCACACACGCACACACACACACACACACACACACACACCCGTTACTCCAATCCTCATGTCACATGATCCTTCAGATATCATTCAAATATGCTGATTTGGTGCAAAAGAAACATTTATTATTATCAATGTTGAAAACAGTTTTGTTGCATCTTTTTTTTTTTTGGAACTTTTTTTTTTAAGATTTAAGATTCTTTGATGAATAAAACGAGCAGCATTTATTTGAAATAGAAAACTTTGTAACATTATAAATGTCTTCACTCTCCCTTTCAATCAATTTAATGCCTCCTTTCTGATGAAAAGTATTAATTTCTTAACAATGAATTATTCATTCATTTTTATAGTTTTCTCTTTGGAGATAATGCTTTTTGCAAACACCAATAAATCTGATTTCTTATCTGACTTTCAAAAGAAGCTATGCCCAGTTGTGAAGCCCACTGATAACATTAGGTGTGAACGTCTCTCTACACCCTTGTGCTGAATCTAAACTTCTAAATAATAAAGTACACAGCACATCTAAACTTAGGATGGGACCAAAGTCTAGCATTAAAAAACTGATTCAGGACAGAATGAGTGTCTCTTACGTTTGTATATCAGTGCTTTGAGAGAAGATCTCAGATTTCAGATACTTCAATTAAAACTGCAACGTCTTCATTCCCATTCCTCTCCCTGCAGACATATGTTGTCTTTGAGTAAATAATGCCGTCAGTCGAACCCTACCCATCAGGTTGTCAGTGGAGTAAGCACTATATCACACATAGTGTCCATCACATATCTCACATAGTTTGGCCAGGGGCTGCTTGAAATGCTTTGCCAGCACAAAGGTTCCCACCAGCTCTGAGATGAAGCAAATGCTTTCAGGGCCAAACAACTGCTGCTTGAGCTTGAAACAGCAAAAAACCTCCGGTCAGAAATAAACCGCATTCAAGATCTAGGGTTCATCAGGCACTTTCTGTATCCGTTCATCATGACTCAACCAAGCTATTCAGCTCAAAACCCTCTAAAAAGCTCAAGAAAGATTTCTGAAACGTGAAAAAGCCAGACTACAGTTGAAGAACGGACACCATCAGCAAGCATTTATATCGTACACCACTCCCATCACCCAAATCTGTTGCTACATCAGTAGATCAGCTTTGAACATCAGAAGATCAGCTTTCCCGGTCTCTAGTCTGAAGGTCTGCGGAGAGTTTCAGGTGTCAGAACAGAACGAGAGCAGGCAGATACAGTTGAAGACTCTACCTTGTGTTTTTCTTCTGAGGGGCTGCTATTCCACTGTGACCTGGTGGACTTGTATATCGTGCGGTGAGACTGTAAAGAGGTAGTGGGAGAGAACGAGAGAGAAACAGGAGAGAAAAAGAGGGAGGGAGAGAGAGAGGAATGAGGTTAATGATTGGATTGAATTTTTTTTCAAACTGTGGCATCTTTCTCTCTAATGCAATAAGGGCGGCACTTGGCAAGGGCTGGGCGCACACGTGCAAACACAAACAGCATGGCCTCTGTGTGCGCCTACTCAGATTCACATGACATGTCACTCGTCTCAAACCACAAGTATGTGCATTTCCTTCAACCGTCCTACTGTTCTAGTCAATGTTGTATGTTGCAGATCTGAACAAGTTCAAAGCCAAATCACAATCTCCATATATTGTACAGACCAAAAGTTTGGACACACCTTCTCATTCAAAGAGTTTTCTTTATTTTCATGACTATGAAAATTGTAGAGTCACACTGAAGGCATCAAGGGCTATTTGAACAAGAAGGAGAGTGATGGGGTGCTGCGCCAGATGAACTGGCCTCCACAGTCACCGGACCTGAACCCAATCGAGATGGTTTAGGGGTGAGCTAGACCGCAGACAGAAGGCAAAAGGGCCAACAAGTGCTAAGCATCTCTCGGGGAACTCCTTCAAGACTGTTGGAAGACCATTTCAGGTGACTACCTCTTGAAGCTCATCAAGAGAATGCCAAGAGTGTGCAAAGCAGTAATCAAAGCAAAAGGTGGCTTCTTTGAAGAACCTAGAATATGACATATTTTCAGTTGTTTCACACTTTTTTGTTATGTATATAATTCCATATATAATTCCACATGTGTTAATTCATAGTTTTGATGCCTTCAGTGTGAATCTACAATTTTCATAGTCATGAAAATAAAGAAAACTCTTTGAATGAGAAGGTGTGTCCAAACTTTTGGTCTGTACTGTACCTGTACCTTCGAGTATGTGTGTGAATGCAGTGAGGGTTTAATCCCAATAGTGGTGACTCACTGAAGGGTTTAGATTTACCTCCACAACAACTCAAAGAAAGAAATCCCACACAACAGAGAAGATATTCCTGTAGGTCCAGTCACAATGTTAAAAAAGACATATTCACACACACACACACACACACACACACACACTCTGTCTCACAGTGTATATACAGTAAAACTTGCTACTACATTAATACAGAATTCAATATAAAATTAACTTTGGTTATAGGACAGAGTAGTGTATCAGCTTTAATGGCTTTAAAAGTGTTTAATCCAATGAGATATTGGAACCCCAAAATGGTAGAACTTTATTTTGCAGTCTTGTTCCTTAAGTAAATACTATGTTCTTATTATAGCAATTACAATAACTAGGTAATAACTAGGTACCAACTCTAAACCTACCCCTAAACATAACCCTAGCCCATGTAGTTACTAGTTACTATACATAGTTATATTACCAGAACTTTATTCGATAGGTACACTGCAAGAACATGTAAGTACATGTACTGTAATATAAATTGCAACCCAAAATATAATATAATATACATATCTTATATCATGAAATACATGAACTGTGTATGTTTTAAAGGTATAACCATGAAGATATAAGTAGCACATGTAGTATATCTACAATTACTGTGAAAATGCATACTTCAATGTACAATACGGCATTAGATTTACTGACATCAAAATAAGTCTTATCCAGTTTCCTTAAATTCAGAGTGAATGTAAAGTAAATATAGTATATTGTATGTGTTTTGGGAAGATTTTTGGTCATTAGTACCATAGATGTAACTGAGTCCATATAAAGCCAGAGGCTGGATTGGCTTTCCTGTAAGACTTGATGCATTACTGAAATAAACTTCAGGCAAACATGTTTTATGGCTGCTTAGGTGAAAGTACTATACATTTCTGAGCTGATCACTGTACGGGCAGAGAAGACCCTTGCCTGAAGCTGAGATGAATGAGTGAATTTTGTCAGATCTTATATATGATGGATGGAGGCCCTGCTAGTAGGACTTGTACTTACAAAACACACACACACACACACACACACACACACACACACACACACACACACACACACACACACACACAAAACAAAGCACAAACACCCTAGGCCAAAGCACACATACAGGTCTCAAATCTCTTACTCTCCAGCCACTGACAGCTGATTGACACTGACTTTGTTTGTTCTGGGTGTGCGGCTGTGTTTGTCTATGTTTGGATATGCTGTGTCTAAGTGGGAAATGTGCCTTGACAAGCTTTGGCATGTAGCAGGTTTGTGAGCGCTGTGTGCTGGAATGAGAGTGTCTGTGAATGGATGGAAGTTGATTACAGTCAAAGGACGAGAGAGAATGTGAAAGAGGGGATGTCCAGTTCGCAATGAATCAACAATTACTCCATCTAAACAGCATCTAGGTGGTATTCCCATCTGCCATGTTGAAAAACAACAGATCATTTTAGCTGAAGGTCAGCAGTATGATTTGTTGCCAGTCCAAAGTGGTCTACCACATCCAATCAGCCTGACTAAGATGGTTTACAAGGTCAAAACCAGGTCTAACAAGTGGCAATTAAGCTGATCAACCATCTACACCATCTTGAAGCAGCTAAAGATCATGAACCAACTGTAAATGTATGATGATGTATGTTTTCAGTCATCTGATTTTTGTTTATTTGGTGTTCCATGCTAGATAACCCCAACCACAGTGATCTCTTCAATCCAAAAACCTGTTCCACATTATTGAATATAAAAAAATTTCTGATTGGTTGCGATTGTGCAATACCCCATCAAGTTAGTCATCCTTCTGAATTCCAAAAGAAATTCCAAAAAGAGTCACACATTTGATTTATTTTTCAAATTGAAAAAGTTTCTTCCAAAAGTTGCCCAAAATGAGTGAGAAGGTGGGTGTGTATCCTCAGAAGGAGATCATTATGACCACCATGAACGCTTCACTTTAACAAGTTTCTACGGCGAGTGCGTGACAAGGAGCTGGCTTAAAATTACAGACTCCCTCAAGTGAAACCTTGAGGAGAGACAAAGACTTCACCAGACTGGGAGAACCAGAGGAAGACAGTGAAACAGGGAGGCAAGACAGCAGGTTAACAAGCATTGTAACCAAAGACAGCTCCAGTGAGACACTAACATTGTCTTTCACTCTCACATTTACTCTCTCTCATGAGAGCGTGATCATGTCCACGTGATTAATGAGGCCCATCGTTTCTCCTCCTGCTCAAACAGGGACTCAGCTGGGACAGAATGGACAAAAAAAAAACACTTGTTTCTCTACAACTTACTTTCTTTTCCCCTCACTCCTTAAAGCGTTCAGCCAAGCAGCATGACAGTGGTGAGTCAAACAATTTCAAGAATAAATTTGTTTGCCATGGGGTATCTAGACACACTTCACAGTGAGAAATCATAGACAGAACAACTGTGTCATGGTAACTATTCTGAACATTTTAAAATGAATATAAACAACAAGGTTTATTGAGGAATACAAACCCACTCACTACGGTTTCTAATAAGATCTGCTCAATTTAAAAACATCAAAATGTCGAGGATGCTTATGAAATGTACTTTTAAATAAAGGTTTCCAGTCATATACGCAACAACTTTTGTGTGTGGGTACAGTACATTCACAAAAGGTGTCAGTATAGAGTTCAACACCACTGTCTTATCAAACAGAGACATTAGACACATTACAAAAGTGTAAATCAAAAACATCTATCTTCTTTAGAACTTATTAGTAAGTTCTAATGCAATAATACTATGCCTTCCAACAGTAAAAGACAGGAAGCAGAGAATGACCAAACTCCAGAAAAGTTTTGAAACTGAGAGAAGCTCAACAACCCATAAAATGAGTTTAAACTTAGCTCCCGAGAGAGAAACATCTCATTTTCAAAGCGGAACAGACAACTTCCAAAAAAAGGAACTAAACACCTAAATATAAAATGTCACACTGTGGACCCAGAATAATGATCAAATCTGGAGGGACACAGTAGCCTCAATACACCACAAAGCACAGACCAAAAACTTGTGCTATAAATGTTTAAAAACTATCAAAAAATAAGCAACAACCATATGGCTTCCCATCAAAGTTCCTGATATGTAACATGGGTAGTACTACTGTACCTAATGCTGCCAGACTTTTTCCCATAGGACAGTCGGCTCTTCCTGTCCCGTGAGCTGAGGCCAGACAATCGTGAGCATGAGACCACCGAGTCGAGCTGTTCACCTCGGGACATGGTGCGCTGAGAGAGAGGGATGACACTTCACCCCCCATCTCTTCCCCAGACCTAAAGGCACCGCAGTGTCCAGCTATCCCTCTCTCTCTCTGACCGTCACTCCAGCAGGTGTTGGCTATAGAAAGCCTGGACCTCTAAAACTGTAAATGAGAGCAGTGCCTATGGATAAAACCAACCAGTGTGTGTTATAAAAAGCTCACCCCTCATTGCCAGGGATCTCAGACAGTGCTGTATTATGGTACTTAGATCTTTAAAACAAAACAGATACCCAGCTGACAGCTCACAGTGTTAAAAGTGATTTTTTTATTTTATTCTTTTAAAGCAAAAGCAACAGCTTCCTTTACCATATACTAACTAGCAACAAGTGCTAAAAGTTCTTTTCTTTCACTAATCGCAGCAGTCTGGGTGCTTTTTTTGTCTTCCTGTGCCAGTGTACTTCCTATAAGCAAGGATTCATTAAATTGATACGTTTAAAACGGAAAAGACATTGACATTGTTACAAAAGATTTCACCAAATCAGCACATTAGAATGATTTCTGAGGAATTATGTGGCTCTGAACAATGGAAAAATGGCTGATGGAAATTGTAAATTAAAACAGAAAATAGTCATTTTAAATTAATAATACATAAATAATAATAATAATAATATAATATAATTATAAATTCACAATATTGCTATTATTACTGTGTTTTCATCAAATAAAGGCCTTGTAAGAATAAGAATTAATTCAAAAGTATTGAAAAACGTAAAGAGCCCAAACCTTTGAAAGATGGAGTACATTATATTTAATTGAATTTAAAAAAAAGTTTCCCCTCAGATGAGAAGCAATGGGAGCAAAGTGAAATTTAATTGGTCCTTCTGTACTGTATTTAAACATGAAATATCTTCTCACTGGCTTTTGAATTAATTATTTAGCACCAGCAATCTGATGAATGATGCTTACTTTAGGACAGCATAAGGAAGACCATTTTAACAATTAATTATTTTTTTAAAGGAAAAAAGCACCATAAGGGCATTAAACATAATGAGTTTATTCACTGAGTATGCAGTACACTTTTGCCAGTAAGCTAAAATGCTTTAAGAAACCCCAAGAGTCTGTTTAAGTGTTTCTGTGCAGTTGGCCAGAGACCAGAGTTGATGAATCTCCCAGACCCCTGTAACTGTACAACACACACACTCACACAAAGATAATCAGACTGCCACCCATTTTAACACCTGCAACCCCAAGCCAGTAAACTTTTGAAGATACACTTCCAAAATGCCATTGTGACGAGTGGGGCGGGGCCGAGGGACATGGGAGCGAGGCCGGTGGAGTGATTGGAGATGAGCTACACCTGTTCGACCCACCGGTCTCGAGGCCCACGGAGGAGATGGAAGGATATAAAACTGGAGCGACGACAGTGAAGGACGAGAGAGGACCAGGCCTGGGCTTTTAGTTGTGTTTTGGTTTTTATTTGCGCGCACCGGTCGTCTGTGAGGGGCTGGTGCGCTGTTTTGTGTTTATTTTTGCTTTATTAAAATGTTGTTTTGATTGTCCGCCGGTTCCCGCCTCCTTCTTCCCGATGATTATTAGAGTTTAATTCATTACAGTGGTGCCGAAACCCGGGAGAAGGAGGGACGCGCTGCTGAAGATCCCTCGCCGCTGTGGTGAATCCGCGGTGCCAACGAGCAGGCGAGGAGTGTGCCGCCATGGACGCTCGAGGCGGTGGGCTGGAGCGAGTTGCCGGGGACGGGCGAGCTCGCTACCGGCCGCCCACGATGTGGAGAGACGGCTGCCGTCCGTGAGGGAGCGGAGGAGTCGGCGCCGTTCGCCAGGTGGCCGGAGCCTGCTGCCATCCGCCGGAACGGGGAGGAGCAGGGAACGGGGGACTCCTGCCGGCTGCCCAAAACCGGAGGAGCCGTCGCCGTCCACCGGGCGGCGGAGGAGTGTCGTGCCGTCCACCGAGGGCCGTCCAGTGCCACCGCCAGGTACCGCGGAGGAGATCGCCCAGCTGGTGGAGGGCCGAGCAGCGGTGCGTCTGGGAACCGGATTTTTTTTTTTTTTCTCCTCTCTCCCCTCTCTCGTCTCTGTCGCTCCTCCTTCCATCTCCTTTTCTCTCGCCTCGCCTGTCCTACCCCCAGGTTCCCGCAGGTCCCCGTGAGCGGTCCCCCCCGGAGGGAGGGGGGGGGTGGGGAGTAGAGCGCAGTCTCGGGAGTACCCCCCGGCCTGCGAGGGGCGATGGGGGTATGTGACGAGTGGGGCGGGGCCGAGGGACATGGGAGCGAGGCCGGTGGAGTGATTGGAGATGAGCTACACCTGTTCGACCCACCGGTCTCGAGGCCCACGGAGGAGATGGAAGGATATAAAACTGGAGCGACGACAGTGAAGGACGAGAGAGGACCAGACCTGGGCTTTTAGTTGTGTTTTGGTTTTTATTTGCGCGCACCAGTCGTCTGTGAGGGGCTGGTGCGCTGTTTTGTGTTTATTTTTGCTTTATTAAAATGTTGTTTTGATTGTCCGCCGGTTCCCGCCTCCTTCTTCCCGATGATTATTAGAGTTTAATTCATTACAGCCATACAATAGCTTCCTTTTTACCCGACTTTCTGGAGCTGGACAGAGAACTAAGATAGTTATCTGAGGAGACTGCGTTTACAACATCCTCCAGCAGTGCAGCCAATCTACAGCGCTCCTGGCCCAGTTCTGCTTGCTGATGTCATCTGGTTGTGGGAGTGTGTGTGTGTGTGTGTTTCAGGCTGGCAGTCCAAGGCCCTCTGAACACCTGTCACTGCTGGATGTGGGTTGAGAGAGCTCCCATGGGCCCTGGACAAGAATGAGGGGCAGCTGTTGTCTTTCTCTCACTCTCTTCCTCTCTTTGCACTTGTGAATGCTGACAGGACAGAGAACTTAGCACTACAAAATGCACACTCGTGTTTTACTGCCTCACATACACACAAATGCATTCTGGGTCAGGTAACGTGAGCCAGGCTGGGTAACGCCACTCATGTGTGGCATCTCCTCTTCATAGCTGCTGCTAAGATTACTCATCTATTTACATCACAGTCGTGGCATTGCTTTTTTACCAACACACACACACTCACTCACACTCACACACACACACACACACACACACACACACACACACACACACACACACACACACACAGTATAGAATATCTATTGCTTTTATATACAAACATTTATAAATACTGTAAACTAACCCTAACCCTAGCCATTTATTTCATGATGGAATGCAGAAAGATACAGAAGTCAAATGGAGGAGCAAAATCAATAGATATCATTAGATGTGTCGTACCTGGACTGCATGTCTTGTGATTTGTGTTGGCTCGCTGGCGCCGCCCCTGTGGTCTGATGTGTGACGTGCTGCTGAAGCTCCACTAACGACTGCAGGTACTGCTGCTGGTGCTGCTGTTGCTGCTTGTAGCGAGACAGGATGAAGAACAGACCCAGGATGCTCTTCAGATTCCCATTACACACTTCTGAAGATCAAACACACCAGATTTAGAAAGTACCACAGGAAGAGCTCTTTAATCCTGCATTCAACTGATGCACTAAACCTTAAATACAGCATGTTTTTAAGTACAGAATCAAGTCATGAGAAACCGTCGTTGTGTCGCATGGTAGTTAACCTCATCATAGGGAAGTTGAGGTTTTGTTGACATTGAGCTGAAAATATGGTGCAGATAAGTTCACCTCTGAATGAGGAAGTGATATACAGTATGACAATATGCAACTGTCTGGAGAATCCAAGTTTAGCGCGGTCATTTGACCGTCTGGAATCTTGTGCGTCATGAATTAGACGTTAACATTTATAAACAGTCACTGAAATTATTGACTTCTAATTGATACCTTTTATGAGGAGACACTGATTCAATAAGCAAAGCTTTGAAGTGGCGGATGGAGTTTAGAAGCCCGAATGCTATTATCCTGATAAAGAGCCGATGCAAAGGAGCGCTGTGAGGTGTCCTATGAGGAATGCTTTTCAAACTTCCTTCCAAAATTGAAGTTGTGAGTTTAAATAAGTGCCAGCACGGCGTTTCTGATCACAGAGATAAAGGACTTAAGATGAAGGCTAAGGCATTGATTGTCTGTGCTCCGCCTGCCAGCGACGCTTTACTCTCCCGTGCCCGTTTATGAAATGGCCTTCATTCATACTTACACACTGCTAATAGCTGGTGCTGAAAGCGACTGAAGGATGGTGGTGCTGAGGCAGCGCTAAAGAGAAGAATCCGGCTTCATTCTGACAGCCTGCCTGTTTGTTCTGCCCGTCAGCAATGTTTGGGGTTATTAATCTCCCCCCGGTTCAATTTGGGATCGTACAGAGCTGTAATTTGCATTCTACATAATAAAGCACTCAGATGGTATGTTTCAGTCGAACATATTTTCTGGGTCAGGCAACAGAAATTTGGCACTATTTGGTGTCGCTGCAATACAGATCAATATGGAAAATGAAAAGCACGATAATGTGTTTAACTGTTTATTCTGGCATGCTAATTTGCTAAATAAATTTTGTATGTTTGCATTAATGGAGGGAAATAATATTTTTCTTCACAATTGCTCTGAGCAACAGCATATTGAATGGTTTGGATTTTGGCAAAGGCTATGTCGATTCACATTAAGCTAATACCACGCTGTATGATAGCCACAAACACCAGTGTATGCCATTATAGAAAATAATAGTTACTAGTATAGTACTACCATAAAATCATAATAACTACTGTAAAATCATAATAAATTATTATGGCATCTACTTCAATGAAGGAATCTTTCCGAATCTTTGTATTTTTTCATGAAAGTGCAAGTACAGTTTAGTTTAGTTACAATGTTATTACAGTTTAGTTACAATTTTATTTATCAAAAAATCCTGAAAAAAGTATCATGGTTCCCCCAAAAATATTAAGTAACAACAGTTTTTTAACATTGATAATAATAAGAAACTTGAAATAATAACAAAAAATGATTATTTATCTGCTTTTCTATCAATAACCAGATAAATAAATAGATAACTAGTCACAACCAGAAACAGTAATGAATATTTTTCATACGAAATCCTCTTCTAGTGTGTTAAATTATTGCACTTGCATAAACCTGTAAATACACTAGCTAATAGATCATGCTACACTTTTTGCAAACTAACACCAGTGAGCTAGGACTTAAATTGGAAACTTGAGGTAAAAAGCTGTCAGTAAATTAACACACTTTTAACAGAAGTTTAAATGTGAAGTCATTAGGTCTTACTGTCGCTAGCTGCACAAGGTCAAATGTGTATCTGTTCAGACAGGCTCATTAAGGGAAGTGAGATCAGAGAAGTGTGAATGCATTATCTATTTACGGTGATGTGCCCTTGACCACTTCCTCTGTGTACAGTTGTGTTCTAGCATTCGCTGGCCAAAATAGTCATTAAACACTTAAAACTTTGTTTAGATTTACAAAAGTGGATTGGATGTGTGTAAAAATTATCATTCAAACGTTTGGGGCAAGTAAGATTTTTTCAAAATGTTTTTGAAAAGTCACTTACAGTATGCTCACCAAGGGTTTATTTTATCAAAAGTAAAAACACCAATATTTTCAAATATTATTAGGTCTTAAAATAGCTGTTTAATATATTCTAAATTGCAATTTATTCCCATGATAGCAATGCTGGATTTTGAGCAAGTCACACAGCTTTGCAATGAGGGTGAGTAAATGATGAGAAATTCCTTTTTTGAGTGAATCATCTTTAAGGCAGCAAAGATTAAGAAAAGTGATTTCTATGAAAACAGGCTTCCTGTATTTAACATATTAATGAATGTCTTTAAATTTGAATACCTCAGAAGGACATGCTTGATCTCCTTTGACTAGTGAGAATTCCTTTTTTTTTTGAGCGAAAGGATTAAACAGCTCAGCGGAAGTGCCTTTTCAGAGTGAGCTTGGAGTGTCTTCATACACGTGTGTGTTTCTTGTCAAGGTGGGTTTCATGGTCAGGTCACCAGTGAAGGTGCCCCCTCTGAACCTAGGAGAAGTCTTTTTTTTTGTTAAATTTGTTACAGTTACATTTATTTGTTACATTAATATTATTTACATCAAGCTTTTGAATGGTATAGTATTGTATATTGTTATTGAAACTTCATAATATTTCACTTGATTATACATTTAGTCAGGAATTATAGTTTGGAAAAAGTCTAACTAGTAAAATGTTTACACGTTTAGACATTTCTCAAATCCTCAACCACATCACATCTTTTTGGGGTGAATTATGTCTTATTCCTCTCATCGCGAAGCAAACAGTAAAATAAAAAAACTTGAAGAACAGTCTGGCTGCGTTTTCTTCTGTGTGGGCGTATTCAAGCCGTGCACTTCAGTTTGAATCTGAATAGCGCGTTCAGCGCGGGGGCGTGGTCACATTAGATATAATGAAGGGAGACGTGAAAAACGGACATCGCGTTGTTTTCATATGGATTACTTTATCACAGAATATCTGTTTTCGGCGGCACTTGTTTAGTTTAAAAGTAGACATGTCAAGCTTTCTATAGATATCTCTCATGTCTCTTCGTTGAGTATTCACGGAGTTACAATTAATTTTAATGACATGTTTGTAAATGACGCAATCGTTAGCCTATTTTTACAAAAACTGTTTCTACGGGGCCATAATGTAACATAGAAGGTAATGGAGCCCTTTATACATTGTCGTGTATCTTTAGAAATAAATAATGGACAAATGGAGTCTTTAAACGCCTCAGATGTAAAGTTATTCGCTGTCAAAGTGACGCCAAAATGAATGGGAGTCAATGGGATGCTAATGCAAGTGAAGTTCTGCTACAAGATGGTGGCACGCGGCCGACTTCAACTTCCGGTCGACTTCCTTCCCGCCTGAGACTGACATGCTCTATAACAAATGGCACCTTTTTCACCAGATCCTCACAGCCAATGACATCAAAGCTCACTCTGTGCAGAGGTCACTGCGTGCCCTGCACTTAGAAACACTTAAAAACGGGGCCCCGCTGTGCATTCTGATACCCTACAAACTGTGAACAGGGAGTCATGGCCACTGCAGCAGGAAAAGGAATATTGAGGTTTTGCACCTATCATTATTGGGGAAAGAAGGCTAGGATAACACTCAGCAGGGGTCAAGAGCAAACTTTCCCAGAGGACGGTTTTATTGCACAGATGATGTGCTTTCATGGCACAGGAGGTTAGGTTTCATTTTAGTATCAACTTTGTCTCAAGTGTTTCTTAAAAAATTCCTTCTGGAAATAAAAATAGAAACAAACAACTGTAAATATACAGTGCCATTCTATGAAACCAATGCAATTTGGAAATATGTTTTGTTTTAAAATACATTAAACATTCTATCAGACAAAGAATGGCATTAAGTGCTAATAAAATATCTGAAAGTAACTTAATTCAGATTAAAGTGACAAAAATATTCATTAATAATAATAATAATAATAATAATAAACATTGTCTGACTTTTTTATTTTTCTGTTTTATTTGTAATTTATATATTTAAGCTTGCAACAAATCTTCTTTTTGACAGAGTTATTCAATTAAAACATTTTATTTAATAAATTCATGAAACTTCAGGAGTAGTGAAGTTTAATCTGCTGTAAATCTTATCATTTAATAAGTAAAAAAAAAAATATCAAAAGTAAAGAGAAAATTCTATATATGTGACATACTGTCTGTGGTTTAGACATTATTGCTCTTATTTTCCTTGGAAAACTCCTACACACTCAGGCACATCAAATACAAAAAAACAACTTCTTTCATAAAGGTCTCGAGTCGGCATGCCTCATAAAAAACTAAACACAAGCGTATGCAAGCCTTCAAACACCCTAACTCTGGAACCTCCACTAATTTAATTAAGATTGCTACTCACAGCTTTAGAAAAGATGCTCAAAAAGCACAAACACAGCCCTGTGCAAGGAAAAGTGTGTGTGATAAAAACCTTGAGAAACCCAATACACTGTATATTTATGGACCCTGTGCACTCACGGCTCTGAATTTAGCAGGACAGTGAATAGAGTATCCAAGCTGCTTTAGGTTAATGATATCATTCCACACTGCATTTAGTACACTTAAGCTTCTACTTATGCTAAAAAAGAAAATCAAGGATATCTGCGGTTTGTCGATGCAGCAGTTCTAAGAAACCTAAAACGTTTCAAAAATGATCAGATTCAAACATCAACAGGTCTCTATGGACTCAAACACACTACACTCATGCAGCTTATGAATGAATTAAAATGATGTGGTACTTAACGGTGCATGTATGGAATTAAATGGAAATTATAAAATTATTATTATTCCATCTTGTTTTGAGATGTTAATGTGTGGTTGTTAATATTTCCTTTGGTATTTCTGCTATATTTATGACAATTTTTTTTTTTTTACTTTTTTGTTAACAGAAACTGGAAGTGTTAACACATTCAATTAATTAAACACTATTTATTAAAAACCTGCTTCTATTACATTTTTAGATTTAGATTCTGAATGTTTTTCAATAAAAATAATGGTAACACTTCACAATAAGATCCCACTAGTAGTTTAATGTAGTTACTGCATTAAATAACTTTGACTAATAGCGAGCAATACATTTATTACAGCATTAATCTTTGTTAATAATAAAAATACAATTGTTCATTGTTAGTTCATGTTTGCTCAAGTCCATTAAACAGTATTAACAGATACAGCTTTTGATTTTTAATAATGCATTAGTAAACATTTGAATGAACATTAAAGTTCATTATATATATATATATATATATATATATATATAAGCACTTTCTAAGCACTCAAAGCACTGTACATGGTCAGGGGGGTATCTCCTCATCCACCACCAGTGGACCATTAGTTAACTAATGTATATTAGATAATGTTAACAAATGTAACTTACAGTAAAGTAAAAGTTATTTAAGGGGTACAAAACATAATTCATGGAATATTTGTATAATTCAATTTTAACTACTGTTATTATAATTATTATTTATATAGTAGTCAACATTTGAAGTGGATCAAAAAAGTACACAAAGTCTTGGTTCTACGTTTTAGGACAATTTTGATGAAAGGTTTTGATTCTCTTCAAATGCTGACTACTCTACTTTAGTTTGGGGACCAATTCTCATGATTAACTGACTACTATGACTTTTGCCTCAATAAACTCCTAACTTGCTTAGTAATAGTTAGTAAGGTAGTTATTAAGTTTAGGTATTGGGTATTGGTTTTTCTATAAATTCTGGGGTCCCTAGACATGCCTTAAGCCCCTCCTTCTATGCAAATCTATGGGAGTTTTACCCATTTTATAATTTGGGATGCAAATTCCATTCTTTGATTAAAAACTTTGATTAATGCTAACTAACCACACAATTAGATGTAACATTAATATTCCTAACCCTTCAATTCTTTAAAAACTGTTCAAAGGCCATTCATTCTAATTATAAACAGTAATAACACTGATGTAAACAGCACTAATGATAAGAATAGCAGGCCTATTTGTGTATATGAAGGCATTTAGCAGTTGTTATCGAGTTTTAAGCAGACAGAAGGGTCTTACCTTCAGCAGAGAGCCCTTGAACACTGACTCCTCTGGCCCCTAAGAAATTCAGACAAGCCTCCACATTCTCAATCTGAAAGACAAAAACAAAGAGATCAGACATACAGCAAACTCATCAGCGGATGGTTTTGGCAATGAGGATGTGGACCGTGTAAGTGGGAGGTGGTGTCAGAGAAGTGGCTTTTGAACCTCACACACATTTCTGTCAGAATACAGAGTTCAACAAAGTCTTTGATGCAGAGTGCGATGTTTTCTTCAGAGGGTCGCCTTCAGAAAAAGGGTATTTCAGCATGTCTGACAGCTCAACTGGTGGCTGACGCACGCATGTCGTCGTTGTGCGAGGACAAGTCTTCGGCCTTATGCCCACAAAGGCTCTATTGTCGGGCGTCAGACAGTGTCATGACCCCTGACTAACCTTTGTGGGTCGGACCCGGAGTGGACAGCCAGACCAGGCGTGACGTTGTGGCCCAATCGAGGGTTGTTATAATACAGCACTTGACTGAAAGTGGGGTAATATCCTGGCGCCTACACTCATGGGTGCACAAAAGGACTTTGGCCATGTGATACGCATGTTACACATTTTTTGCATTAGTACAGGGCAGAATGCTGGAGAAGTTGTACAGTAAGGTCAGAGCTGGTCAATGGGCCAGACCGCACTATATTATTATGCGACAAGCGCAGTCTTATGTGGAATGCATTGTGCTGTATGACAGTTGACTCAGCTCGTACAGTATGAAACCCTGAAGGATTGCTATTGTGCACAGTTATTAATATTGTCTATAATACACTGTCTCACTCTAGCTACAATTTCCACTGTTTTAATGCTGTTTCAAAGAGTGTTTGTAAAGCCCCAGCTATCCCGTTTAGATGATTGTGAAATATTAATAGATAATATTCAGGTCACACTTTAGTTTGGGGGCCAATTCTCACAATTAACTTCGACTTTTACCTCAATAAACTCCTAATTTGCTGCTTAAAAATAGTAAGGTAGTTGTTAAGTTTAGATATGGGGTAGATTAAAGGATTTAAAATATGGTTATGAAGAATAATGCATTAATATGGGCTTTATAAACAGCTAATATGCTAGTACTATGCATGGTGATAATCAACTAGTTAATAGAAATAATTGTTCCTAAAAATAAGGTGTCAGCCATTTTCATATTTAATATACACACACAGTGCAATAATATATAATTTTATGTTTATTGTAATATTATTAGATTACCTTTAGTTTTTTTTCTGGCCATTAACATTAATTCATAACTCTTTTCATGCTGAAAAGTTAATGCTAGCTTGTTGATTCTAATATGTGTTTCATTAAGCATATTCATATTACAGAAAAAATTATCTGAATAAACTTTTTCATATAGTGGTTAAAATATCAGATATTATTACATGGCAATATAAAAGTAGAGAGAAATAAAAGTACTTGAAGGTGACTGGAATACATTATTCTGATTGGTCAGTCACAGCTGTCTATGGTTATTGGTACATGCCATTTGTAATTTTTATTTATTAATTCATTTATTCATTCATTCATTCATTCATTCATTCATTCATTTATTTAACAAGGCAAAAATGTCTATGAGGACTCAAATAATGAAGTGTATATCCACAGTTCATACACTGACATTATTTACAAAAAACAACAACAACAAATAAAACTTTGCTGCAGTGCCGCTGTGAGGGATGATTGGACTAAATTTAAGGTCATTCTCACAGCTGTCCTAGTGCAGAAGCAATTTACAGTCTTCCACCAACTCCATCCATCCAGTACCCTCTGACCTCAGTGCCTCACAGCCTCCGACATTGAGCCTGAAAGATCCACACAGATCGCATACAGTATTAACTCCCACACACACTCGGAAACAAATAGGACACTGAATGAATGAGCAATTGTTAACGTGATCCGTATCGACAGCATCTTGTTTCTTCTTACATCTGTCCCAACGGCAAGTAGTTGTTTTTCAGATGACACACACATCCCACACACAGCCACACATGCAAAGAGCCTAATGCAC
Source organism: Carassius carassius (assembly GCF_963082965.1). Taxonomy (NCBI): domain Eukaryota; kingdom Metazoa; phylum Chordata; class Actinopteri; order Cypriniformes; family Cyprinidae; genus Carassius; species Carassius carassius. The sequence goes on along the minus strand of NC_081780.1, from coordinate 13,946,135 downwards.
TTTAAACATTTGATTATCTTCTCTCATAAACCTCTTTTAATAGCAACATGGTGCAGAACATGTGTGGTGCACCAGAGACGGGCTGTTTTTCATTGCAGTATCATTAAAACGACGGCACCCACGCACATGGGTACCCGACAGCATGTCCCGACCAAAAACTGATTCAGACATTCTCAACGAAAATCAAACATTCTAATGTGGTTGAATGCTAAACACTGGCCTGGCATTTTAACCGCATCATTTAACTGTTTTCTGGAGTGTTTATGATATATGATATCTGGTAATGTCCCAGCGATGGATTGAACATTTGTTGCCGACACTAAAAGTGTGAGCGGACGCTCTTGATTGACAGACATGTGCGAACAGACGTACAAATGGGGTTTACGTTCTAAAAGCGAGGAGATCATCAAGTCTGGTGTCCGTTACGGATATAATCCCCTAAGTAAGGATGGAAATTCCATCCACGTTTTAATAGCGGTCCCATCAGCCCATCGTTCTGTTTATTTTTAGTCTGTCTCTCGGCCTACAGCGATGTACACAAACATAAACCGTGATTCTGTTCGCTAATACAGCTTTAGATGCCGAACCGCCGCTTGCCGAGCGGTTTTTCAAACCATGTGGGATTTTAACAACTCTCCGGGAAAGTCAGATCATCTGTTTTTCCGACATAAACTGACATTTTCCAGCACCAGATATGTCATTAAACGAAATTAGGGAGGATAATGTTTTTGATGAGGTATATTTTCACAAAATAATATTGAGAAATTTATAAGCGATCACTTTTCAGGGCTGACATGGATGCAAAACGGATGGAAAATTACTACAGGTCGGCTTATGTCCCTTACTTGAAATGACAACGACGAGCCGTTTAATTTTACTGCCGCTACGAAAGGCAAACATCATAAATCTGATCGTGTTTAATCTATACAACACACTTATCAGAGCAAGGCTTTAATGCAGAGTAAATGTTTGCACTTGGGTCCGGCTGTGCAGATCCAGATGCTGAGGGGCCCAGCTAGTTGCGCAGGGACCGGCTCCAAGCATATCGGATAACCGTAGGGTGAGTGCTGGCTTTGGAAAGTGTTGCTGCTCCAACACTACCAGGAAATACAAATGGTCTCAAGCCTCAATTATATGGCTTTCACTTAAAAACCACTCAAAGCCAAGAGAACAGATAAATGCTGTATTTTCTCCAGCACTTTTGGTTTTACAGAGAAACAGCTGCAGTCGTTTTGCTCATTTCATTTCCTCTGATCGTAGTGACCACATGCATATGAATTTGATGAGCTGTCCATAAGAACACAGCAAAAACATGGATTTTTTTTTTTTTTTTTTTAAATATGAATAAGTACATTGTGCAAATCATGTACATACATAAAATCATCCATACAACGTTTTGGAAAACTGAAAAAAACTGGAAAAGTAAAAAGTAGTCCCACCTACTTCTACGTAATTTAATCAAACAGTTATTTATTTATTTACTTACTTACTATAAAGTAGGGATGCACTGATACTACTTTTTTCTGGAGGAGACTGATACCGATACTTTCATTTCTGGTACTCTGAGATACACATACCGATACCAGTATTATTACCGATATTTTCACAGTACTTTTCAATTTTACAAATATTGGGTACAGAGACAAAATAATAATAATAATAATAAGAAGAAGAAGAAGAAGAAGAAGAAGAAGAAGAAGAGGAAGAAGAAAAAGAAGAAGCTCCATTGCAGCAGCTCAATACTGTAAACACAAAACATTTTCCTAAAATAATGCACGGAACCACTCGTTATATATTATACAAGTACATGCACACTATTTTGGTGATGTAATTTGCATCACGCACACTGTAAACAGACCGTCGCATATGAATAAAAAACCTAATTTTAAAGCAAGCTAAACATTCGCAGTGTGCACACGTTTGCACTGGTGCAGAATGAGAGAGAAACTTATAGCCTAGTGCATTTTCACACAGTCTGCTAGTTTCACTTTTGCTTTAATCGTGTATGCTTGACATTTAAAATAAATGTTGTTTTTAGTAAATGCCCCTATAATTTTTGTTTGTTTTATATTTAAGATTTAGTTTTAATCCAAATGCATGCGCTAATGGAGCAAACAGCAATCAAGATCATGCAACAGAAGTTCATGCTCTCTGACTCTCTCTCTCTCCTTACCGTCAAATAACTTTAGTAACATGTGCACTGTTTTGTTTGCTTGCTTTTGACATATCCGACTGAATTACAAACTTTCCAGTGATGTCTGTGAAATATTCACTTGTCAAGCTTGTGTATCTGTGTAGCTGCACGCTCAATCCACTCACCGTGCTCTGCTTATCAGCCCTTGCACGTCCGCTATACAGGGGTGAATATTGAATGTTTAACATTATATTAATTACTTACATGTACTTTATAGACATCCTTAATCTGTAATAACTCCATTTTACTCTCTGTTGATTTGTTGTCTGTGTCTCTTTTTCTGGGCACAGCTCTGTTCACACGCTGTGTAGTATTGGCTTTTGGTATCGGGGGATTTTTACAATACAAATACAGTAGCGCAGTATTGTGCCCGATACCGGTATCAGTGCATCCCTATTATAAAGTGCGATACTGAATGGCTAAAAGGCATTATTAGAATTAAAAGTACTGTATAATCCAAGTCAAAATAAAAATGTCACACTTTGCTCATCCCGGACTTCTGTGCTAAATTAATTATAACTTTTCTTAATGGTTTTAATTCACAGATGCAACAAATAAGACCACATAAAATAATTTCTGCACTAATATTATTACAGTAATGCTTGGCAGGTCTCTTTGTTAGAGCGACCTCAGTGCCAACTTTAGCAAGGCATTCTATGTGCCCAGTGGGCACCGAGACAAACAACCGTAGCTGAGCCATTATGATGCCAGCCAATGAAGACAGCCATTAAATTCCTGTTGCCTCTGTTTAATTAACAACTAAATGGATCAGGCTGCAGCACTGCCCTGCACAAGACTGGTGGAGGTACAGTACAGCACCAGCGGATGGCCAGCCTGAAACATGTGCTTGGAAGTGTCTGCTTTCTCAAAGCATCTGACAATGCCAAGATTTCATATTACAGATCCACCATTTAGGACAAGGTAAAATGGCTGCAATTTTTAAGAAAGCACTTATGCTGTTCCAAACCCATATTATTTTCTTACTTGAAACCTCAAAAAAGACTCAAAAGCACCACAAAGTATCATAAAAGTGGTATATGTGCAGTATATTCCAAGTCCACAATATGTTGTTTTGTGTGAGTTGGTGGCTTAAACTCCAGAACTGAATCAATCTGAGTCTTTTTTTTTAACTAAATTGTTAACAAGATTTGACTCAAAGAATCTGATTCTTTTATTAATTTGTGTTGACACACAACTAGAGAAAATGTCAAGATTTATAATAATAAATGACTTGGAATATATCACACTTTTACAATACTTTTGTATGCTTTTTTTGAATCTCAAAAGCTTCAGTTCACTTTCTTTGTAAATGCATAGATTGGAGTGACCAGCACAGTCTCACATTTTTCTCCTTTTTGTGTCCCACATAAGAAAGATGGTAATACAGGTTTGGAACCAGTAAATGTTGACAATTTTCATTTTTGGGTATTCCTTCCTTTAAAGGCCATCATCTCATAAATGAGGCTTGCGGATCTTTGAGTAATGTTTTGGGTGACGGATTTGCTCTCTTAGTCACGTCACACATCTAGCTCTTCCATATTACCATCTGGAACCAAGAGCTTTTGCTGTGGTTCTCCTTGTCACTGTCTGTTTTACGGTTTGATCTTTGTAGATTTCTTAAAAGAGTCAGAGTTGCTCTGGGATTTAACAGGCTCACTTCTTTAGTTTTCTCTGTGTTGTATTATTAAGCTTCCTATTGTTGCAGAGCAGAATTTGAATGAACCACAGAAAAGCATTCAAGTGAGATGTAATCAGAGGCTTTGACGTTCTGATTTTCACTCTGGGAGACTGGATATTTGGAGCTCTATTAAAATATCTGTCAAATATGTTTGTCGACCATACAGTGTAGTAACAATTCCTTCTTTCGTCTGACTGTAAAAATGTCTTCAAAGACATGTCAAATGCTGCACGTCACAAATCAAATGCGAACGTCAATTGTCACTATGTGGTGTTAAACACATGAAATGTCAAGGCGAGAATCTTGAGGTCAATATCATACTGGTCATCCCCTCTGAGAGAGCTTTGCAGAGAAAGAAAGAAAGAAAGTTTAACCAAATGACTGATATTTAAGCTGACCACCACCTGCTAGACCAAAAAGTGTCACAGTAGAAGAGAGAAAACAGGGATAAAAGGGAAAAGTCTGTTAAAAAAAGTGTGTGCTTAATTATTAAATGTAATGTGTTCTATTTAAAGGACACTTGTTAATAATTTACTAAAAATCGAACTCAAACAAGTCCAAAAATACATCCTTTCAATAATCTCACTAAGCAACCATACAAAGTCATGTTTCTCGGAGAACTTACTTAGTAAACAAAATAACTGATTAATCACCAAAAGCAAATTCTTTTGATGAACTACCTCATTAACTAACTAAATGAATTCAATAAAGTTCCAAAGTTTATTCTCTTCAGGAACAGGCTAAATAACCAGACCAACTCAGTTATGACCCATCGCCATGCTTAACTCATTATGCAAACTAACTAAATCAACACCAAAAAGCCAATCCTTTTGATGAACTAACTTTACGACAAACTAGACTAACTCAATAAAGTTCCAAAGCTCATTCTCGAGAACTTAATCACTGACCAAATCTAATAACTTAATCAAAGCCATCATGAATCAACATGTTAACTAACCAAACAAACTCAATAAAGAACCAAAGTCCATCAGTTAAGTGCTTCATTGATCGTGACATCATGTGGACCAGCCAGCTGATATATACAGCAGGAGATTAAACCAGCTGAGAATCATGTGCTCTCTAGCCAACAGTTGGGTGGAATGCTGTATAAATCACATGAAGGTGAATGCGGTATGCCATCAGAGGGATATGCTGATCTCTGTAGACGAAGCAAGGATTGTATCACTCAGCTGTCAGGCTGTACGCTGCTAACAGATGGAGCCCAGATGATGCAGCCACTTTACAAGCCCTAACACACTTAACTGCACCAGTCCTCCCACACGACCTGGAGAGGTAGCCAATCAGTCAGCATCTCTTGATGGCCACAAACTCAAACCTGCAGAAGACACTGGCAGCAACTCATATGTACTGTATATAGAAAGATGTGACGTTACAAGAGTAAGAGTTTACAATACCGAGGTTTATGTGGTGCATTCTGGGAAGGGCAGTCCAATTACGGTATATGCTTACACATCTGTAGACTTTTGAAGTGCAATGTGGTTTATTAATGAATGTTTTAATGACATAGATTAGTATTCTGACGTTTTGTTTTGAGTCGAATGGTTTGAATTTCTTTCTGTCTTTTTCCGAGCTGGAGGGTGTCTGGTTGTGTTCAAAGACACTCTCTGCATGCTCAGTTCCTGTGGTTTCCAGTTTTAGGGACGAGACAACACCGTCAGACCGAATTTGTCTTAACAATGCTTGATGAGAGAGGAAAGAGGTGCAAACAGGGATTTGATGAAGCTGCCATCAGCCACAAATCAACCACTAAGAAACCAAGAGACTCCTCAGTGACATCTTAATGTTAATACTAAATGAGATTACAAACTGCATATTAAATCGGCCAATTTTCTGGTTAATGCAGACTAACCATGTTCCATACACAATGATGTTCAATACAGATTAAATTTTAGCGGTGATCGCTACATAAATACTTCGAAGGTCATACATAAACTATTATATCCGTATCGTCTTTTCTCCTTATTTCACTCCGGATCAAGACAGAGACCCACCCGCCGTTTGTTTCAGTGTTAAAATAAATACTATTTGGCTGGCTAAAGAGGCAGATAACATGGCTAATTAACTAGCTAATGACAACTAGTTTCCTCCCTCACGTTACTTCACAGAGTTGGGAATAGCAGAATACAGTACTACGTTTCTGCGATTTAGTACAGTAATTAAATTTAGCTGGTATCACGTCTATACTTTTACACCTCCTGCCATTGTTTACATCTGTTCAAAATCACGACATTTAAAAAACAAACAAACTGCTGGCTCTCAGGTGTCTTTGCCACTGTTTGAGTGTTGTACAAAAAAAGACCTTGTGTGTGTGTGTGTAACACGCACACTTTCTCTTTCCTCCAAACTTGATCCAGGAAATGTGAACATTCCTGCATCATAACTTGGACTGAAAAATGCATGTGTAGAAAGTCAGCATGGGCAACAATTTATAATATACAAGTGATGAGTAGTTTACACTTTAGATTAGGGGATGCAGAAAATGTTATAATTGACTTGTGTACATATTCAAATAATTTGTAACAGGTAAGAAAGATCTTCAAATGATATGTAACACATTTACAAGTGATGAATAGTTTACACTTTAGATTAGGGGATGCAGAAAGCTTTGTAAATTATTTATCCATGTGTTTACACATCATCTATAACAGGTGTTGAACACTTTGTAGTGTGTATTAGGTACTGACTGGTGAGGGTATAGACAGCTGTCTTCTCTGACACACATGGAGTCTTCAACTCTGTGCACCTGATCAGTGGAAGGTAAAAGCGGTTGAGAGGTTCACTTCATCACTAGATCCACACACTCCAGACAGAACACAAGTCTGTGCAAGGAAGAGTGTAAGGATTTAGCACAAGCCACTGGAATCACCTGACTAAGGCATTTAGAAATGTTTATCCACTTCAAAACAAATGAGTTACTCTTCTTAAAAATAGTGCTTTAGCATACCTGCATGTTTGTGCTTTTGAACACAAACCAGCTAACATATTTGCCAATAAATCATATACTGATCATTTACTAATGGGTTGTTCATCATTTGTTTATGATTAACAATTGTTTATTGAGATAATTATACAAAACAATTTTGACATAAATACTTAAATGATTTATAAGTGATAAATAATGTATCAACTAATAACTTAAATCAGTTTGATTTATTTCATGATTTCAACTTTTTAAGATAACTTACAACACATTTGTAAATCGTTAGCATTCCACTCATTAATCATTTATGAACATATAGTCATGTTTTGTAAATGATTCGTTCATCATTAACCAATAACTTATAAGTGACTTATAACTGAATTAATAAATCATAACTAAACGGTTAACTTATTACTTATTAATCATTTCTGAAAGTATAGTCATGTTTTGTAAATGATTAGTTCATCATTAACTAATAATTTATAAATAACTTATAACAGAACATTATTATTAAGTGTTAAATTTTTTTTTTTACAAAAATTATGTTTTGATTACGTCTTTGTTTATTGAGCTGCAGGTTTAAGCTCACTGAAGTGACTGCATTTTTTCTACAGAAAATAATTTATGTTCTGATTATTGTTGAGCTGCAGGTTTAGGCTCACTTAAGTGATTATTTAACCTGACATGTTTACAGTTCCAAAATGTTCTATATGTTTCTTAAAAATAAAATATATTGTGTTCTGTGGGAAAAATGTATATATATATATATATATATATATATATAATTATTATAATTTTTTTTTTCTATCTAATATAATCATACTGTCAGAATCTCATACCGACCCATGCCTACTCAGAGACATCTCCACATGTTGCAATCCCTGGATCTGCTAATCAAGGCAGGCTTATGGGATATGCTCATGTCAAGGGGAACTCCTATTCTGATGCATAACTTTCAAAAATAGCTGTCTCTCACTGACTAGTCCAAAAATGGCAGCAAGGGCCATTGTTGGTCCATTTGGTGGACCAACATGTTCAGAATTCCAGACTAGTCAGAATACCAGCCTTGGGGTCTTAGCCAATGTTTTTGGGAAAAGTGGGTCTTACCTTTTTAGCTTCTGGTGAAGCTGCGGTTCAAAACACAAACATTTCCATAAGGGTCAGTGAATGAACAGCATGTAGGCAGCGATTTATCTGCCTCTCTTCATGCCAGTTTAATTAACCCCCAAGAGACCAATCAGATCAATGAGAGAGAGTTTATTACGCATGTAATTTAGCAACCATTTTCACTGCCTGGGAAAGCACCCAACAGTACACTCATTTAACTGAAGCTGAGTAACTTTTAACAGGTGCTTTTAATGGATATGAGCAAGTATTTTTTACTAAGTTGTAAATTTTTATTGGTTCATAGCAGAAAAGGCATGGAGGGCTATCTAATCCTAATTGATTAGGAATTTCCTTTCTGAAGAATAGTTATAACTGATCATTCCACAATGGCAGATTGCAGACTCCCTGAGCAATGAGGCTTGACGTGATTTACTGTTTAATATTAACTGCCACACAGTAACAAATACAGGAAAAGGGGCACAATAGATTAGCTTCCTGACTTATTCCTGAACATGTTAACCAGACTGTGGCCAGGATATTTCTTATCCTCTCATTTAACACACATAAATGACCCCATCCTACATAACACCCTCCAGAAAAGACCTGCTTAACCAAGCATGAATTATAATGGTGAACCAGCAAAACAAAAAAATGTTTCTGATCAAGCTTGATTATGGGAGGTGGAGCTGGTTAAAGGACTAGTTCCAAACCGCTATGGTAAAAAAAATAAAAAAATAAAAATAATAATAAAATATTAGGAGACACAAAAAATTATTTTAGAACATTTTGATTTGTTTTTGTCCATTCAGATCAATTCAATTGGGTCAACTGGCTCACTTTGTATACACGCGTTTGTATATATGTGTCCCTCCAACAATGTTAGGTAACACTTTATTTTAGGGTCTCTTAACTATTTGCTTATTAGCATGAATATTGCTGGAATATTAGCCATTTATTAGTAGTAATTAAGCACACATTAATGCCTTATTCCACATGACCTTATTCTACATCCCTAATCCTACCCATAACTAAACTTATCTTACTACCTAATAATAAGCAGCAAATTAGGAATTTATTGAGGGAAAAGTCGTAGTTAATAGTGAATAAGTGTTCCCTATTCTAAAGTGCTACCTAATGGGACCAATATGTCAGCATATTGACTTTCACTGCATGGACAAAGAAAAAAATAATAATTATTGGCTGAACTATTCCTACAATCTATTTAAGAACCCTGTATACCAGCACCCTATCCATCAACAAAACTTGCTGTATTTACACAATACCTGTTACTATCCATCAAATACTGGCAAATACCTCAGCAATCATAGAGAAGTCCCTCCATTAATCTGCAACGACATGCTGATGTTTTGGTTGTGAAGCTTGGCTGTGATACAGTGTGTGTAGGTCAAATTCCTCCATAACCTCAACTTCCCGTAAATAGTTTCTCATAAACAGACACACTTCCTCAGTGTAAAACCTCTACATACGTGTACACACTCATGCTGGCAGCAGGTGCAAGATCAATGGGCACTGAATGGAACAATGAAACCTCCTACGCCTTCCCCAAAACACTCTCACACACAAACCACAGTTAGCCTTGATTGTAAGCTTTTACTGGGGTCTTTGTGCTGTTCCAAACTGACAAGCATTGCTACATGGGAGTTATTAGTAGAAGCCCACAGCAAATATCCCAGGATTCTCTGCTGTATTCATTGACATGCAGAGAGCTATAGCCTAGGACTCGGCTGGGCCATTCTATTGCAGAAAAGACCTGTGGGGCCACTAAAGCCTTTACTTTAGTACAGTTTAGCAAGAGTTTAATCACTGCAATGTGCTATAGTGGAAACAAAACATAAGCATATAAATCTTATCTACACAGATAATCTTTATTTTGCAGAATCATCAAAAACGTCATGATTTGGCAGGCCAGAAGAAACTAAATAATAATATGTTTTCTTGATTTTCTGACAGGTGCAATTTGACAGTTTTTTTCTAAATGACACAGAAACATGTGCTGTTTATGGTAAATATGCTATAAAAATAACACTATTATACTGTTGTGACATTTAAATAATAAATAAATAATAAATAAATAAATGAAATTTTATTTGCATGAAATTTGGACACTTGTTTCCTTCACTATTAGTTAGTAATAATATTAATTTATACGCAGACACAATTTTGTGTCACAATTACAGCATTTTCGCTTTTTGACCAAAATATTTATAACTGTAAGAATGATCTATAGCTGTTAGATGTTTACAAATAAAAACAAAGTTAATATGCCAGGGAAAAACAATCAAATATAGACAAGAAACATTAATGGAGAGAACAGGCATCATGCTGTTAATGTATTACATTATAAAAAAAAACAAAAAACAAAACACTTACCATTTGAGAGTGACTCTTGGGGCAGCTGTTGATATCTTCTACTTTCTCATTAGCTGCAACAGATATATTGCTGGGTTAAACCTCTGCAGAACCACAACCTCTGGCCTTTCTATCCACAGGTTACTGTCATACTGTCACAGGTTAATTTGCCTTTGCAGTTTGTGAGAGCTTGTGATTGAATGAGCATGTGTATGTTTGCAGTGTGGGAGAAAACGCTGAGAAAATGAACGGCTGTTAATTCATCAGCTGTTGGTTGCGAGTTTGTGACATAAAATCTGCCATTGTTTGCTAGCGGTTCATAATAAAGTTTCAGGACAGCCCAGAGGAGGGAAAAATTGGGATGGGGAAAAGAAAAAAGAAAAAAGGAAAAAGAAAAAAGACAGACTGACACACATGCACACAACGCACACCACTCTGGGCTCTCTAAAGTGAACACATGGGAGACACATGCTTTAATAGTGCTGAAATAGCATTCAATTCTCATGTTGCAGATTTTCTACAGCTTCTAATCCAGTTTAACGTGAGCAGAATAACTTAAAGCTGAATCACAGTAAGTAGTTAGGTTTTACACAAATAATTGTATCACTGAAATGAGCTGTGAAGATTTATTAGCCTGCACTGTGTGTGTTTGTGTGTGTATGTGTGTGTGTACAGTATGCACGCTTGTATCCTTACCTATTATCTGGATGATTTCTGCCAGCAGAACTCCATCGGGTATGTCCTGAGTCAGGTCCTTAATAAGCCTCGGACAGCCGGACTTGGCCAAATAATGGTTCGCCCAATCAGTGTAGATCTATAGGGAATATGAGGGAAAAATTCTGATGAGGAACAGAAGATGGATGAACAACAATGGAAAAAAAACATCTAAAAAGACGATATAGATTAATGAAAACTTGTCAAAGAGGACCTGGGCAGATAAAATGCTTCTGTGGTTTGATTGACAGAAGATTGAGTCATGTTGACCAGAACCATTAGGAAAACAAAAACTATTAGAGTAAGAGAAAAAACATAGCAGCTGGCTTGAGCATAAGGGCAATTTGATCAAAACTATCCCTCAAATGCCATAACATTTGTAATAGATTACCTGGATTTTCTAATGATTTTCTTACATGACATTGTGACGCCACTGATCCATTTAATAACTTGCTACAAGTTACAACAAATTAACTTTTCCAAAGGCTAATTCCTCTCTAAAGGATGTTGTCATTGCACATTAAGCTTTTAAACCATTGTTAAAGTCTTTTAAATTAAGTCCTTGCGCGGCAAGTTTTTATAAAACTCTTTCAGAGCAATACCAGAAGTGCAACAGCAAAAATGTTGAAACAGCATGCAGGGAACACTAAATTAAGAAAGGCCTTATTTATTGCTTAATATACTGGGTCTGTATGAACAAATGCAACCCCCTGGTGACTCAGTAATATGTCTAAAAGATTCCTTGGATAGGTGTTCCTCAGGGGTCTGTTCCAGGGCCCCTTAAAAACTCATGTCACAAATCTTAGAGCTCTGCTCTTTCATTGTGAAACGGTTTTCCATTTCCCACTTTGGCGAAAGCACCCCAGTGGCAAGGGACACTCATGTGTCATCACATCCTCTCACTAACAGAATCGCCTGTACAGGTCTTTTGTCTGTATGGTTTCAAATCATTGTGTGAATTATACAAATACTACTGGGAGGTTCAGCTTTTTCAGCTCATCCAGACAGCATGCATTTTACTTTTTATGTTTTGTCAAAGTACCAGCCGATTTTGATCCTGACAGACAATGATCAACCATCCTATTGTTTCCATAGTAAAAACTTTTGTTCTGGCTTCTTTTAGACAGTTTCAGCCTTAATTAGGGTGAAGAGACCTCCCCAAACCCCCATAATCTGCACCCTGCATAATGATAAAGTTATGAATGACATACTAAAATGTATTTAAAGTGGTCAATTTAATTTACACCCACATATTCAGTAAAAGTTCAAAGGATTTTTCCTCTACATAGTTATGTTTATTTTAGACCATATTATAATGCCTCATAATATATATATATATATATATATATATATATATATATATCATATCAATCAGCCATTCTGTCTCACCACCTCAAACACAGTGACCAATTAAGCACATTTATGCCTTCGCCAGACAAAAGAAAGCATTCCGCTCAAAGATGCCACAGTTAAAAGGTTTGTCTTTTGTGGTTTCAGCATATGATGAGGAGTCGTTAACAAGAGCAGGGTGATGAAGAGCTTTTTAGTCATCCTCCCACTTAAACTCAACATAATACAAAAGAAAGCCAATAAAGGCCTCTGCTCACCACTCCAAACCACAGTCAGCTCCAAAATTAAACAAACTGTCACACTACCACACATGCCAACACCTCCAGTCATGGCAGAGAAAACAGCAAAGAATTTACACATTTTCACATCTAGAAAACCAGGTGAATTCAGCTCTGGTTTGGCTATGGCATATATGCTTTGGTTCATCTTGCGGCCCAGGATGTAGAAGGAATTTGTATTTCTGTGGCATAACCTGAGTTAGTGAGGTAAACTTAAAGGGATAGTTCACCCCAAAATCATAATTATGTCATTAATAACTCAACCTCATGTCGTTCCAAACCAGTAAGACCTCCATTTATCTTCGGAACACAGTTTAAGATATTTTAGATTTAGTCTGAGAGCTCTCAGTCCTTCCATTGAAACTGTGTGTACGGTATACTGTCCATGTCCAGAAAGGTAAGAAAAACATAATCAAAGTATTCCATGTGACATCAGAGGGTCAGTTAGAATTTTTTGAAGCATCGAAAATACATTTTGGTCCAAAAATAGCAAAAACTAAGACTTAATTAAGCATTGTCTTCTCTTCCATGTCTGTTATGAGAGAGTTCAAATCAAAGCAGTTTGTCATATCCGGTTCGCGAATGAATCATTCGATGTAACCGGATCTTTTTGAATCAGTTCACCAAATCGAACTGAATCATTTTAAACGGTTCACGTCTCCAATACGCATTAATCCACAAATGACTTGAGCTGTTACCTTTTTAAATGTGGCTGACACTCCCTCTGAGTTAAAACAAACCAATATCCCGGAGTAATTCATTTACTCAAACAGTACACTGACTGAACTGATGTGAAGAGAGAACTGAAGATGAACACAGAGCCGAGCCAGATAATGACTCGTTCATGAGTCAAGAACCGGTTGCATCCGTTTTCGGAAGACCAGTAGTTCTTTCGGACAGTTCGATTCAATAAATCAGTTGAAGAAAACGGTTCTCCTGTTCTTTTGCGCTCGACGTAATGGCATCATTAGCGATGCCCTTGATTCAAGCCTTCGGTCTACCCGCGCTCATAACATTAGCACAGAATCAGTTCAGAATCAATCACCAAAAGAATCAGTTCGGTTCAGACGCTCTGTGTGTCAGTCTGCTTCACGCTGAATCACTCATGCGCAGTATCATCAGCTCCTCGGTTCTCGAATCAGACGCGTCTGACAGAAACGGTTCTTGACTCGTGAACGAGTCATTATCTGGCTCGGCTCGGTGTTCATCTTCAGTTCTCTCTTCACAGCAATTCAGTCAGTGTACTGTTTGAGTAAATGAATTACTTCGGGATATTGGTTTGTTTGAACTCAGAGGAAGTGTCAGCCACATTAAAAAAGTTAAAGTCATTTGTGGATTAATGCGTATTGGAGACGCGAACCGTTTCAAACGATTCAGTTTGATTTGGTGAACTGGTTCAAAAAGATCTGGATACATCGAATGATTCGTGCACGAACCGGATATGACAAACTGCTTTGTTTTGAACACAACAGACACGGAAGAGAAGACAATGCTGAATAAAGTCGTAGTTTTTGCTATTTTTGGACCAAAATGTATTTTTGATGCTTCAAAAAATTCTAACTGACCCTCTGATGTCACATGGACTACTTTGAAGATGTTTTTATTACCTTTCTGGACATGGACAGTATACCGTACACACAGCTTCAATGGAGGGACTAAGAGCTCTCGGACTAAATCTAAAATATTTTAAACTGTGTTCCAAAAATAAACGGAGGTCTTACGGGTTTGGAACAACATGAGGGTGAGTTATTAATGACATAATTTTGCAAATTGGGCGAACTAACCCTTTAAATTTAAAAAAAGAAGTGGAGTATAAGACAGTGATTCGCTGCAGCCTAACCTTGTTCCCCTTTTTCCTGCCTGACGGAGGGCTGAGAGAATTAGGGGCGCCGCAGTGCCACAGTAGTTCATGCGCTCAACGGGCAGAAAATGTCCATCTGGACCTTTGAAAGGAAGGAAAGAGAAATCACTCTGTCTTCCGCTTATTGCCCCAAGCGCCCAGAGATCCACAAAGAAAGCAAGTGAGACATGGGAAGAGAAAGCAAGATGAGAGAACGAAATGACAGAGATAGAGAGAGAGAGAGAGAGAGAGAGAGAGAGAGAGAGAGAGAGAGAGAGAAATACAGCAAAGAACAAGAGGAAAATCAAGAGACTAGTGCACATATTTAAAATTGTTAACCCAGAATCTCGTTCATGCTTTACAGTAGTAAGGTTTTTCGCACAGTATATTTTTAACCTTGGGTTTCCTATTTGCATATTAATGGTTAATAACATCAACTGGACAGATACAGGACACAGTGAGAAAACGACCTGAAGAAAGCTAGTAGAAAATTTGTGATTGTTGTGACTGGCCGAATATCTCAAGAGTGTGACGGAAATGTTACGCCCCTTCCCATACTGTGATGCCTTGTCCCAGTCAGAACACAGGCACAATGAGACAAAAACAATAAAACACATTACAAAACGAGCCATTTGTTGCACCCAGTGGGGACATAATTACAGATTATAATGACATATATTGTCTTTTTACACACTGCGTTGCATATGGCGCTGAGCAAACATAAAACCATGTCTGCATTTGTGATCAGAGAAATGACAAACAACAAGCACTGCTCTACAAAGGGTTAAAACTCATGTTTGAATCATCAGTGGCAAATCTTTTAAATATGTAAATGTACTTACAGATGGCACTATAGTCTTTCCGTACTCTCCCAGGATCAGGAAACAGTCCTCCATAAAATTTGAAAATACAATCTAATCACTGATTTCTAGTCGTGTCCTCTTTTGGAAGGCGAAACTAAGTATTTTCGCTTTTACAATGAAACACACAGTGTCTCCGCAACATGGCGGCAGCAACAATACTACAGCTAGAATCAAAGTTACATCTTCTTTCTGTGCATGAGCATTTGGGTGGCGTTATGCAAATCTTCCCACATCGTGACGTAGACATGTGGGGCATGTTTTAAAAGAGGCATTTTAGGAGGGCGTGGATGAGTCTTAACTTTTATAAAGAATATCTCTTTGGGTTTGAGAATTTAGTCTTTGCAACTTCAGGGATCTTATCTATTCACGAACAGCTTGTAACATTCCAAAGAGAAAGGAAAACGTCTGGGGTTACGTATGTAACCCTGGTTCCTCGAAGGAACGAGACGCTGCGTCGAGAACGTTTGGGGAACGCGTCCAGTGTGACGTCTCTGAATAATGTGTATAATCAGTCAAAAGGAAGGGCGAGACGTCATTGGCGGGTGACGTCAGAGACCAGGAAGCATAAAGCATGAGCGGCGAAGCCGGAAACCAGCCTCAGAGGATGAAGCAAGCGCCAGCCAGAGATGCCGGAAGTGTGGCACTGCGACGCAGCATCTCGTTCCTTCGAGGAACCAGGGTTACATACGTAACCCCAGACGTTCCTCTTCAGGAACTCGAGCTGCGTCGAGAACGTTTGGGGAACGAGAATGCCCACGCTGCCAGACTTTCAAATCTCTGCCTAGTGTGGAAGAGCACAGCTAAAGCAAGAGAAGGAGCATGACAGAATTCGGGGACAACCCGTCCAATGGCCAAACTTCAGAAGGAGTGAGTCTTGACCCCCAGGAGAGGGGAGATCAGAGGACTCGAGGCTTAGGATAACATCCTGATCATCACTTAGCATAAGCTTCTTCTGGCCGGAGGCCTCAGCCTCAGCGCACCATGGAGGAAACATGTAACCAGAGGGTTTCTGCCCACTGACTGGCCACCGAGAGGGGCGCAGTAGGCCACCATGGCAGCCACGTAGACCTTCAGGGTGGAGTGGGTCAACCCTGCGGAGAGCCTGCAGGAACTCCAGCACTGTACCATACGGGCAGTTAACTGGGTCAAGCTGGCGGTCTCCGCACCAAGAAGTGAAAAGCTTCCACTTCAAGGCATACAGTTTCCTCATTGAGGGAGCTCTGGATTGGAGAACGGTCTTACAACCTCGGTTGAGAGACGGGAAGCTAAGAGTTGTGCCTCTTCAGAGACCACACCTACAGTCTCTAAGCTCCATGCGGGGGCGCACCCTCCGCCTGCGAGAGGAGATCTCTCCTGACGGGAACCTCCCATGGAGTGCCATCAAAAAGAGAAATCAGGCCCAGGAACCATTCCCGGCCCGGCCAGAACGGGGCTACTAACAGCAGCCGACTCCGTCCCAGCGCAATCTCTCCAGAATTTTAGAGAGCAAAATCGGGGGAAAAAATGTACAGATGAAGCCTCGGCCACGTCTGTACCATGGCGTCCAGCCCCAGTGGAGCTGGATGAGTCAGAGGAAGCCAGAGGGGACAGTGCGATGTGTCTCGAGTCGCAAACAGATCCACCCGAGTCTGGCCCAACTCTCCAACTCTGCTTCATCACCTTGGTGTGAAGTCGCCATTCCCCGGGCCTTGGCCCCTGCTTCAACAGGATGTCTGCTCCCATATTAAGATGTCCAGGAATGTGAACTGCTCTGAGCGAGAGGAATTCGTCCTGGGCCCACACAAGGATCTGGTACGCTATTATATAGTGCAGACCTCCTTGGTGGTTGATGTAAGAGACCACCGCTGTGTTGTCGGTGCGCACCAACACATGGTGTAACTGGTGCTTGTGTGACTGGTGCTTGAACAACTGGTGAGCTCATCGACGCCTTTCCATATCAATCTCCTCTGAGAAAGACAGGCAGTGCGTCGCGCCCTCTCATCGGGGAGAAAGTACTGCAAACGCGGGCTTCCGAACCCCCGAGAGCGGCTCCGGATCTGGTGGCTAAGAAAGAAGATAGGGACTGCTGCCCGTCTTACATTCCTTCCAGCAGATCCGAAAGCGAATCCCGCGCGCACAACCACCGCTCCGTTTTTTCATCGACAAAAGCGGGGCTGGCACCGCGAGAAATGCCAGTGAAAGCTCTCTCTTCAAAGAGAGCCTTCTGAGAGTGAAGCAAAGGCTCGAATCGCAGCCGTCAAACCCCCTCGAGAGCTGACACTGCGCGCTTCACTCTCAAGCAGACAACACACGAGCTGCGTGTGTCCCTACCTTTTTTTTTTTTTTTGGCAGGGAAAACACACAGCCTGAACGCTGCCTGCTCTCGCCCAAAACTTCTCTTGATTGAAGCTTTGACAATGGAGTTTATCAGTGGACAAACGACACTAAATAAGACTCACAAACAGATAGCGACTGACGCACACACACAGAGCGCTTGCTGAAGACTTCCTGGTCTCTGACGTCACCCGCCTATGACGTCTCGCCCTTCCTTTTGACGGATTATACACATTATTCAGAGACGTCACGCTGGACGAGTTCCCCAAACGTTCTCGACGCAGCTCGAGTTCCTGAAGAGGAACTTGAAAATGCATCATATGATCCCTTTAAAATAAAGTGTGAACTTTAATACTGTATTCTCTACCTTTAAGACTAAAAAAATTAAGCTTTATAAACTAGGGTAGGGCTGCAATTAATGATTATTTTGATAAGTGATTAGTTGTCCGATTATTGCTTTCAATTAATCAATTAATCGGATTAAAACCCCTATTTTCTTTATTTTAATTTTACTGACAAAAACACACTATTCCACATTCTGCCCAATGTTCTTAATACAAATGTGCCAACTGAATGCTAGCAAAACATACAGTGCTTAACAATTTAATAGACCACCTGTCATAAGAAAAAACACAAATATTTTAGGAATCTGTCAAAAAAATGAATTATATTTTGAATTCTAATGTTATTGTAATTTTTGGACAAATAACAAACTGAAACAACTAAATATTATTTATTCACATAATAACAAAAATGTCCTCCTTTGCCTTTGATATCAGCTCACATGCTTGCTGGCATTTTTTATGTACTTTTTGATCAATTGGGTATATGAATAAAAAAAACCCCACTATAAATCAATATAGTGCAATATATCTGCCTTTCACAGATAACAGCAAAAATTATATATAATAATTATATATAAAAATTCAATTATATATAATAATAAAAGGCTTTCGCATATTGGAGGTATAACCAATACAATAAGCTAAAAAATTATTTTGGTAAATACCAATACTGATACTTAAGAGCAGCAGTGGCTGCTAAAACCCTAAAACAATGGTTAAAAACCTTACATAAATTTTTTTAAATAAATTTTTAATCACTGTAGGCTACATAGTGAATATAAAGTTTAAATCTCTAGATCAAACATTAAAACAATAAAGATAATAAAGACATCACAGTAATGTTCTGCAGGAACACGCGTCGCGTGGACTTTGATCACAGTTAATCTACTCTTACTGTCATTTCTTTATCCTGTAAAAGCGTCTGATTATTAATATTCAGACAATTACATGCTGCTGTCCCTTTACAGTTCCTACTCTCAAAAATTACTTGCACGGCATGTTGAGTATTATACCTAAATATAAATGTTAAACAACAGATATTTCAGCACAGTGAATGTTTCTGCACTGAATATTGTGTCCCTCGTCTCTCTGTGTTCTGTCTGTTTAATGCACACCCGCCGCTCCAGCGATATTTCAGTAAAAACGTAAACAACGCAGACTGTCAGGGAGTGCCTTTATGCAAAAATGGAAAGGCTTGCGTGAATTTGTGACATTTACAGATAAGGATATGATTGGTAACTGAATGTTTTAAAATAAAGTTAAAATAAAGATTTATCAAGTTTTGGGCAGCTTGGATCACGTACTTTTCCTGCAGGAGCTAATTCTCTTTTCTCCAGTATTTGTAGATGCATTTTTTCTCCATAGAAATGCATTATTCAGTTCTATAATTAGCTGGCTGCAGTTGTAAATGCACTGTGGGTAGACCTGACTAATCGATAATGAGAATCTTTGTCGATGATTTTAATTATCGATAATAATCAATTTCATCGATTAGTTGTTGCAGCCCTTTTTTTTAGTAATTTATCAAAATAGTTTTTTGGAGAACAAAAAACAATATATATATAGTCACATTTTATTCTTTCATTCAGAAATAGGCCTAATGCAGACACAAAATGTTTACAGACATTATGGTAAACACTGTAAACATTAGTTCCCCTCACTCCACATCAAATCCTTTCATTTGACAGTATTTAGAAAAGAACAAGAATTAAATATATAAGAAGCTATAGCAATATAAACGACAAGCCAAAGCCAGTTAATTTAGGCTATAACGAAACT
This sequence comes from Carassius carassius, assembly GCF_963082965.1. NCBI lineage: Eukaryota > Metazoa > Chordata > Actinopteri > Cypriniformes > Cyprinidae > Carassius > Carassius carassius. The sequence goes on along the minus strand of NC_081780.1, from coordinate 13,926,364 downwards.
GAAAGCAACGTTGGGTCTCTCATTTGACACAAAATCAAATCACAGAAGAAGCAACTACTCCTTTCAGTCAAAAAGATAATCAGAATTGTAAAAAGTTTGCCTTTATTTGTGTACATTGACATTAAAAACAAATCTTTGTGCTTTTGTAAAATAACCCTAAAGAAAAATAGGATGCTGCTTTCTGCTGTCTGGTTTCCTTTCGCATAGCACAAGAGCCAAAGCGTTCTCACTTTTCAGGGAAATTGGTTTATTAAAAGTTGTCTCTGGATATTAAGCTTTAACTTGGGGTTTAAAAGATAAGCAAAAAAAATTAAAATGATAAAGCTGACAGGTAGAGGAAGAGGAGATTCTCATTAAAAGAAGTATCTTCGCCGTGGAATACGAGCGAAATCTCCCTGAGAGAACCATTACCACAGTCATTTACTTTCTTAGAAACAGATTGGTTTATCTGAAAACCACCATTAACATTTTATCAGCCTAGACAGCCAACAGTATACCGAAGAGAAGCTCTGTTGCAAGCGAGCTGGCATCTCGAATGCACATGATAACCAGCAATGCACTGTAAATGCTTTAATCAATGCTGCCATTAACACTCAGGCACGAGGGAGAGTGAAACGGGCCGGTCTGCAGCTGTAAATAAGCGACTGTTATGGCAGAAGGAAACTGGCTGTAAAGCAGTCTTTCAATCTGATAGTTTCACAGAGGGAAGTACACCGAGCCAAGGTGAAACAGTTTCCCGTCCCGTTATTTTAGGGGATGAACTTGCTGGTGTTTCCCACTGTGAGACCGGTAGAAGCTCATATGAAAACAAACACATCACAAAGTCAGTCCCAATGCTCCATAGTCCCCAGATGTGGGCTGAATCCCATCTAAACAGCATTAATCTAATGCCCTAGTGCCCTGTGACTTCACTCACAGCTATTCATCATGCGTCACTGTTTCTTTTCCTGCGACCCATTATTTTCGATTCATCCCAACAGCTCTGGCACTGTGGTTTTGTCTCTATTAATGAGCAAGCGCTTGTTTGGCTTATGCATCACTTCACTGTGAAACCCAACTATGCCACCCTCAGCGTTCACACAGCATTAAACAGACACACACACACACTCATACGGCCGTCATTCATGAGCGCTGCCTCCTCCCCTCAAGAGCAGGTTGCCAACGCACACATACATGCGTCCAGACACACACATCCATCAAACAAACACACAAATTCCCTGGCTTTGTCCCTGACTTAAGCAGTTAACAGTCCCTGCTGTTTCAGCCTGCTAGAGTTAAGCTCAAGTGAAGTGTGTGTACCTCTTAAGAGTATCTGAGCCCAGGTTGTCCCCGTCCTCAGTGCCCCGCTGATAAACGGCAGTGTTCGGCTCGCTCTACAGTCTGCTCTCTATGCAGTGCCTATAACTGCGCAGGTACTGGAAGCCTGCATTTACAATAGTCAGGCAATAGGGGGAGTCAGCTGCTGAGAAAATCTGTCATGCATCAGCCAGAAGGGTCTGTGAGTTTATCTCTTTGCGGTCCAAAGACCGTATTTGGGGTTTATTTGAATGCTTTTAGATCAAGTTCAGATTACAGATCACAGAACAGGGGGTGGAGAAGGGATATAATTGTGTTGTTAATAAAAAATGGATAGCATACAGAATATTTACCAGCCTTGAAAGACTTGAGAGCTGTTGTATAATGCTGTAAATTAAGTTATATTGTACTGTACGGGACTGTAAAACCTTCTATATCTTACTAGAGGAATTTATGATAATTGAAAACAATATCAAGGCAAAAGGAAAGAGCTAAAAAAGGAAGGAATTAAAGAATTAAAATATTGGCCATTATTTACTTCCCCTTATGTTGTCCCCAACCAGTATGACTTTTCTTTTCCTTCTGTAGACGATATTCTGAAGAGAGTTTGGAATGACATGAAGAGGGAAGATGAAACATTTTAATTGCTTGCACAAATTATCAAAATAAAGTTAGGGTGTGCTGCGTTGGGTAGAGCATACAGAATGTGTTTGCAGCATTCAGGGATAGAGAGACAGTTCAAGGAAAACGAATCATCGTGTGACACTGTAACTGAGAGACAAACAAGACTGCTGAATCAGGGCTGAGGCGGCAGCGATTGCAGCTCACCGCTGTTTACCCATAACGCACCAGCAGTCATTCTGCAGTTTAATGCAGTTTCTCCATTGATTTCATGGTAGTTTTCCATTTATACCGAGGCACGGCGTTCCGCCACATGAGTGGGAACGCAGACGGCTGACATATGGCTGTGATTCTCTCATTTGGCTTGGGGGAGAGTGGAAGAGGATGGGGTCTAGGGTTTTATTGCGTGTGTATGGTTGTGTATGTGTATTTTAAACATCACTCCAAGACGAGACCCTCAGCGGAGAAGGGCGAGAATGTTTGTCGTTTCTGCAAGGACGAGACGCCACTGTGCGCTTTCACAGGAAGTGCCGGCAGTTGGGCTGTCAGTACAAGTTTCCTGTGTGTGCGCTGGCCCTTGGCTGCCCCTCGTCCCATTGAAAGATGTGCCTCCTAAATACTCTCAGACAGGACACCCACACAAACTCGAACCCAGTGAGACCATGACAAATGTCTCTTCCTCTTACCTGGCATGACATTATCATTGTTGACTTGGCATAAAGTTGACATTTGGAAATGAACTTGATGTTGAGACCCCATACGTCAGGCGAAGGTGAAATTAATAGGGAACGAAACCATGCCTACTCGGTTACACCACGTTCTCATTGGCCCGTTGATGAAATTTCTAAATAAACTGGCAAAACGTCCCTCCTAATTGTATATCAGATAAATACCAGCACATAGAAAGATAACAGGTTTGCCATTTGCGTGCTCTTGACAGAAGACCGACACAACCGACAGCTAGATTCATTAAGTGACCTGAATTAATCAGTGTCAGTTGCTGTCAATGGAGTTCATTGTGTTTATTTGAAGGTTGATTGTGCATCAGAATCTTCATGAGTGTTTCAAACAGAGACTCATTTAGTCTAGTTTCCCTCAAGAATCCCCACGGAGCAGCTAACATCCATACTAAAGCAGTGAAGCACACAGACACTGAGAATACCCAACTCTGCTGTTCAGCAATTAAAGTATCTTCACAGAATATTCTCCAGAGTGATGAAGACCATAAAAATCAATGGATGATGGTGCTTGCGAAACAAGGTTACATAATGGTAAAACGACCCTTTGTCTTTCTCTCAGTATTATAAGTTTGGATATAATACTTGTTTGTGATCAACAGTTCTCCATTTGAGCTGTAACAGTAACAGTAAAGTTTCAAGTCTGAGTTTAAATAGTTTATCAGCATACTGCCTACTTAGCAAAGACAAATATTTCAAATAGTAATATGCAACATGGTTGACACCTTGAGATATCTACTGAATGAACCAAACGGAACACATCTGGAATATATCACCATGCCAAACCTTTCTTCTCAATGCAACTTTAAACAGTTCCTGGTTTTCCTCTTTCCAGGAAAAACATCATTATCTTGTCCAAGGGAGCCAGTAGCCCTTCATCTCATTTAATCTTCCCAATAATAGCACCTGTCAGCCCCACGGTCGCTTCATTAAAGGTCTACAAACACTCAAAGCAACAGCCAAACTCTTCTACTTTGAGCACTGTACGGAAAAAAAATCCCTCTTTAAGTGTAAAGTAATGCAACACATTGTAAAAGCAAACACATTTGTAACCTTGCCACTTGTTAATGGCTGGAACCTCTGCCAAGCAACAAATAAAATACCTTTCTATTATGTAAATGGACTGTAGTTTGTTTTTATAAAACCCAAGGTGCGTCTGTTTTCCACACAAAACCCTTCAAGAAACATTTCTAGGCCACATTTCACCATAAAAAAATATAAATGCATAAATAATATTTTAAGTGATGTATAAAATGTTTATAATTTATATGATTATATTATTAAATTATATAAAGTAATAAAGATATTTAAAATAATGCATTGCATTAATGAATATCCAGTCAGATTCAACTTTAAGAATAAATAAATATAACACTCACTTCTACAACTTTTCAAATACTTTTCTGAAAACCGGAAAAGTGGGAAAGTTTTTCAATCTGTTACAGAGACACATGCCAACAAAGCACTCTTCGTTTGATGAGAGCTGAAACAGAGATATGAAGGACCTCACGGCAGGGGAGCCAGTGTCTTAAATTCTCCTCCAGTTGTCAATCAACAGAAGTGGAGAGAGTGAAAGCAAGAAGCAGGGACAGAAAGATACAGAGATTATGAAAGCTAGAGACTGAACTGTGAGGGAAGAAAGTACATAAGCCGTTTTAAGCTTGAGGCATTTTATAATGGCTCCTTGAATTTCTCGAGTACAAACGGTGAAGGACACACTGTTCCTAGCGTCAGATGAAAAACTTTGGCAAAAATGGCACGATTTAATTGGATCAAATATGACTGGTTGGTTTTACACAACCTCAAAAATGTGACAAAACTGTGGTAAACAAAAAGTTGGTTGCTTTATATGTCCATCAAATAGTCTTCCTATCCGAGTGGGTTGATCTTGACCAGAATAAACTGCAACGAGGACCAGATTTATGTCACAAGTCTTCACGACAACACTGACCTCAACCTCGGTGGGGTTTGAGTGACAGCACTCCGTCATTCAACTAGTTACCTCAGAAATCATAATAAACACAGCTAGATGTCGTTTACCTTGACCTACGACATGGTCACACTGTTGCAGAAAAGAAGAATCTCCCTCGGCCTGCTCCATTTCAAAACACGTCATTACTAAAACAGGCAGTGCTTCCAGAGGAATATTTGTCAGCTTATTAGTAAGCACATTTCATTCAGTGGAAAGGAATAATGAGCGCCACGCTAGAAAATGAAAGTATATCCAGTGGGATCTTGGGAGAAATAGAGCTTAACCATCTAAATCTTTAAATAATTCTGTTGTCTCAAGGTGAAATGTAGCAGTGGGATGCGGCAACACTCAGTAAGACTTTCTATGAAGCCTGTAGCCTATATATAATGCATTAAAGGTATTCATAATGCATTACAGTACAAATTATAATCAGGTTTATGTTGCCATGAATAATTGTAGCTGCTGTTTAATATATTGTAATACTCGTCTTTCCACATTCATCGAGTACGGTGCATTTTAACACTTGGTAAACCCCAAATGTGATGCTGATTGTGTGCTATAACGAAAAGTCAAATAATTAATCACTAAGTGTTGATATGTCTCACAACTGTGATTAGACTTTTACAAGTATAAATGTATCATATGAATGCACAGAGAGTGAATAGCTCATTACTACTGCATTTATACACACTTCATGAAAAGTGTTACTCAAAACTCCTTTAAATAACTAAACTTAACTCATTATTTAATCTGAAATAAAACACTATTTATCTTAATATATGTAGCTCTGGTCTGAGAAATAGCATCTTAGCTCTACTAGCTAGAACTGCTTGGTCTCTTAGTGACACAAAGCTATTCCTGTCTCTCCGTGTGTCTCTATAATTAGAAGCAGACCTGTAAGAGCCACCTTCACTAAATTACCCAGAAAAAGTAAATACCAAATACCAAATTAGCTTCCATCAACTCCTTACCGAGCACCAGTTAGACTGCAACAAGTGACTGGTGTGTGTGAGAATGAGGGTAGAGGCATTAGCTGTGTTCCAAAACCTATGAGCTGCCTACCTGGACAGTTTTTTAAGGCATCATTGAATGCTATAATTATTATGCTACCAATCAAAGGTTGAAGAAAAAAAAACACTTTTATTAAGCAAGGATAAATTAAAATGATCATAAGTAACTGTAAGGACATACACGTTACAAAATTGTACAATCAAGTAAATTTTATATTTGATTTTGATTTTGTTTTTGTATATGATGTTTAAATAAATGTTGTGAAAGTTATAATAATAAATAATTATACTACCAATCAAAAGTCAAAAGTTTATTATAAAATAATAAATACAACTAATAATTTAATAAAATAAAAGTATTCAGATAGAATAAATTAAACTTATGAAAAGTAAAAGAAAGAATGTACATTTACATTACAAAATATTTTTAATTCCGTTTTTTTTTTCATAAAAAAGTTTCCACAGACATATCAAGCAACAAAACAAATTCCGATATTGATAATAAATCATGTTTCTTAAGCAGCAAATCTGTATTCTAGAATGATTTGTGAAGAATCATGTGACACTGAAGACTGCGATAAAGGCTGATGAAAACAGCTTTTCTGTTACAGGAATTAATTAATACATTTTAAAATGTATTGCAATAGAAAACAATTATTTGAAATTGTAATATTTCACAATATTACAGCTTTTATTGTATTTTTTAATCAAAGAAATGCAGCCCAGGTGAGCATAAAAGACTAAACAGCATAAACAATAGTACAAATTAATTAAATTTTTATGATTATTAGAGCAACATTATATTACTTGCGCAATATGCTGAACTGTACTGGAAACGATTGTGAGTCGAGGTTTTCTTGCACTTCACATGAGTTTGTGCGGCCAATGTAGAGCATTCCAAATCAGTCACTTATAAGGTCCCATTTACAGTTTCGAACTTAGAAAGCAGCTGCATATAGACGACTCACTAGGGTTTAAAATAGAGCACTAGATCTGCATTTAATTATCGTTATCTGACATATATTTGTAAAGATGCCAATAGGATAGGCAGGGGTTTTTCCTCCGTATTTCCCAATCAAGAAAAAAAAAACTCACAAGCCGTCCTGTTAATACATGACAACAGGCCAATAAGTAAGCTGGGGTCATAGTGAAAATCAACGCACTTGTTTTCCTGTATCAGGCGTCTGACTTAACATCCCATGAGTGGATATCAGTGAGGATGTATTGCATTTGGAAGAGCAGCGATTGCAGCATTGCAGCAAATCAGTCTGCTTCCTTTGGGTGATTAGTCACACTTCCTGCTACTTTTCAATTAAGTCTGGCCTCATGCTCACCCGCGACAGAAAGGTGAGTCAAAGCCTGTGGAGAACCAGTGACACACACCAAAATAACTGTGCACTCAATGATAGCATGAACCTGTGACCTTCACTATAGAGAATATATGAATGCACACTATCTGCTTTTCATTTATTTGATTTTTTTCCCCCTTCCACTCACACACACACACACACACACACACACACACAGTTGCAGTTAAGCCGATTGTAGAAACACGGAAATGTTACTGATTAGATTTAATGCCCAAGTACTTTCATGAAGCCTTCAAAAAGTCAAAGTGTGCTGCCAGTTAACTGAACTGCATCCCATCGGCCCTGATATCATAAACTGAGGAATTACGGGTAATGTAGCTACCATGTGTATTCTGTACCCAAAACCCCCTGATTTTCACATAACCATGATGCAAGAGGGATGCCACATAATAAGTGTCAAACCCAGAGCTCATCTTTGGTTTTGACGTGGCATTAAACTAATATTTAATACAGATGGGGCTGTTTTTCATCTGGATTTTGCTGCACATTCCCGTCACATTGACGTAACTTTAATTGGTTTTATAATCAATAATTATGTGGGCTGGTCAGTCGAACACTTGATGCAGAAACGTTGTCATGTTCCATGGACACAGAGAGTGGGATTATGGTTACTTTGAATTCAGGAGACACATTCTCTCTCTATGTAAATCAATCTGTGCAACCTTCACAAATGTGATTTAACTCGCTGGCTTTCTCTAATGGCTTTTTGATTTGCATCTTCACCCGGACTGGTTGGAGCCTGACTGTCTGCTTACCACCCCACTACCAGCAGCTCCCACTAGAGGGCACCAATTTCACTCAATACTGTGGTGTATATATCGGAGGGTGGGGGGAAGCTTGGAATTTTACCCACACCAGAATCCAACAAGCAAGAAACCAAATAAATGCTGAGTCACAAAACGCAAAAAATAATGGGTACAATTTGATACAAAAGCCTTGCCGTATAGCAGTGCTGTATATCTCTGTGCTTCAAATCTTATGAACCAATAAAACAGGCTTTCATCACGTCACGCCGACCTCCTATCAGAGCCGTGGGGTCTGTCATCATTCTTATTGACAGCGAGAATGGGGTTGCTGGGTTTGGGTTTGCTCTGACCTCCACGATCCACACACACACACACACAGACACACACACACACACACACAGAGAGAGAGAAACACACTTTGTAATAGAGCAGTTCATTTTGTGGTTAAAAGTCTTTTGTTGAAGACCCAATGAAATCAAAATGAGATGTACATCACCATGTGCATCAGACTTAAGTCCATCCAGATGCAGGTTTACTTGCTGACAAAATAAATTTCTAACACATTTTTCTCTTTTAGGAAAGACTGAAGATACTGATTGTATCTTCTCACTTTACACATAACTGTGTTCAATCAAATGGTGTTTATATGAGAACATACTCGTTCGTCCTAAAAGTCCTGTTTCAACAGGAAACATATCAACACACACCAAACGTTGCTTCTCAAGCAAGACTTTAAAATCAATTAAAAAGATTTTGTTCTACAACATAACTCTCATTTTGAAAACCACTTCGTGCTTTAAAACTTGTTAAAAGTTTATAAGTTACTACAAACGTACTACAAATACCACAAGGATGTTCATGTATGTGATTGATCAGACAACTTTGGTATAAACTTATATTATAGACCTTAATCAGGTTAGACGACACTGAATTTCAACACGGATGAAAACATTAGTTTCATTAGTTGAGCAATCAGTGTGTTGTTAAATAACAGTTAAATCCATTGAACATACTGCACTTTTATCTCTCACAGCCGTGTTTTATTCCTGACACAGATCTTTTAAAGTCATTTTAAGCCATGTTTTGAAATCATTGTGTGATTTAAAACACAAGATGCTAAGCACTGCAACTACCATCAAGTGGTCAGATTAAGTGCTTGATGAATCAGACAATTGTTGTAGTCCTTTTATAGAATTGTGCATTCTTAAAGCAAAAATCAATGTAAATTCACTATTCTAAAAACCCATTAGAAATTCCAGAGGGAACTTATGGTGAATTAGCCTTCCAGGTCAGCCTAAAAACTGACGTCATGACTGAACACCTCTTTATACAGCAGTCATCCAATCCTCTCCGGGAGAAAAGGACAACATTAGTCATCATACAGAGGAAAAAAGCCAGACTTTTTGTGTGTGTATGTGTGTTGATGGATAGCACGAGTCTGCACTAAGACCCTTAACAAGTTAGTGGCTGCTAGACATTAAGTTTTAGTCGACCGTGTCACGTTAATTTACTTTATGTAATCCATAATGATGGCATTTACAGTAAAAGCTTATTTTCTGGATGTTTGAAACATCTGCCAGCGAATGAGTGTGTGTTTGTGTATTACTCATGTCTGACATACCGTGAGTCATCACTGGTAAGTGACAGCTACTTATTTTTTGTGTGTTTACCTCATTTTAGCTTTTTCATCTGCCTTTAATCAGTGCTGACTCATTCAGGTTCAAATGCACTTCCCGCTATCTGAGTCATGTGACAATAAGAGGTCAGAGGTCAAGAGCACTCCAGTCGTTCAGGATTTCCCTGGGATGCTTTTTAAAACGCCTTGATCTGCTTTACCAGTTTTCCTGCATGAAATTTCCTCCTCCACTCGACTGAAAGCTTTTGCTCGTGTTGGCACATGGCTCATCCTTCCACTCTTTCACTCAGCACAGCTATAATAACAATATCAGCTCAGGAAAGAGAGGGGAAACACACAGGCACATGAGTGCACACCTGCCAGGGCAACAGGAAGAGAGAACCCAGTCTTAAGATCACTTTAAGGATGTTTATAAAGGCCAGACTAGCTGCTAGAGGGAGAAAGATGATTCTGAGTCATCTGAAAGGAATGTTCAAAATAAGTTATATCGACAGCTTTTGAATAATGGTATTGATTGCAACTGAAATGAAGCATAAATAAATAAACAAGAAATTAGTATTACTATTTTCATTATCTGTAATCATATACACAATACTGCTAAAATTCTAATAAAATCAAATGTTTTTTTTTTCTTTTTACAATTTAAATATTAAAATAATAATAATCTGTAATAATAATTATAACAGCAACAACAGTGTAGTTGTTATTAATTAAAATCACTAACATTATACACATTGTTATATAAATTATTGCGATTTAAATATTATTATTATTATTATTGATGTAATAATAACAGTGATAGTAGTAATAGCAAGTAGAAAGCTTGCTTAGCTTGTTTGTAACTTCCCCATCACACTTTTTCCTCTCTCTTTATTGTTCAACTGTGTCTTAAAAATACAATTTGCCTCAAGACACTAAAACACACAGTCACAACTTCAGAGTTCTAATATGATGTGGCTCACAGAGCAAAGCCTTCGGAGATGAGAGCTATCTAAGGAGAGGGCTGTCAGAAGATGAAACCTGAGGGGGGAAACCCAAAATCCCTCTCCTTTCCCCTCTTTCTGCAGTTGGCAGGTGGGGAAACTGAGATGGCAAAGGCCCCCCTTATATGGCTGGAAAATCGAGTGTCACAAATCACATCAGTTCTTTTAAAAGAACCCTTTAGGAAAACGTCAACAGCTCTTGCTGCTTTTTTTCTCACTCCTTCCGTTCTAAAGGTCTATTAACTTTCCAAATTATTATATTTCTTCCAGAGTGAACTGCAGTAGTCAAGCCCTGGGCGACAAACAGACCTAGATGAGTTACAATGGCCACGGCAGTAGTATTAGTTAAAGGCTGTCGCTAAAAGGCCTCACACACACACACACACACACACACACACACACACACACACACACACACACACACACACACACACACACACACACACACACACTCCTTTCTCTCATTCTCAAATGGGTTAAAGGTGAAGAAGAGTTGAGCTACTAGAGTTCTGTGATGTATTGGCAGATTAAAGACAAAGATTTGCAGTCTCTCTCTCTCTCTCTCTCTCTGTCTCTCTCTCACACACACACACACACACAGATGCGAAGCCCTCCAGCATTTCGATGTGAGGACACTACATCCACTCTCTATCTCTGGCCTTCTCTATTTGCTGTCCGTCTAGACCCACAGTCAACTCTGCAGTCGTAGAGAGGGAAAAACTGAGATCTAAAATTACAACAGTAATGGCTTGTCAGTTCAGCTGGTCAAGTGTTGAGAACTTCTCAGTGGCCCTTTGAAGCCTTTGCTGTGACCCAAAACTCTCTCCTCCTGAGCTCAGTGCTTAAACTCTGAGAATTTTGGGCCGCCACAGCTGAATGAAAAGCTTAAATAATATTCCAGCTCTCCTGACCACGTGGCTGAAACTAAATAAACACATTTTTCTAATAAGTCCTGTTGAGTACATGGAATACACAAGCGTTTTTATGAACTATTAGTCATTTTTTAGTTATTGGCTTGATTAATGATCTTTAACTTGATATATGTGTGAATGCTGAATACATTAAAGAGGGTCAAAAAAGACTGGATTTGAAAACTTCCTGACATTTGGATCCAAATATCTGTTGGGAATTTAATTTGTCACTGCCAGATCTACAGCAATGTGCATGAGCAGGTTGGAATATTTTAATGAATGAATGAATGAATGAATGATTGAATGAATGAATGAAAAAGTAGGATTGACTGACTAAAATGAATGAATGATTGAATGAATGAATGACAATGGACAAGCAAAGGAGGACTGAGTGAATGAATAAATGAATGAATGAATGAACAGAGAAGTGAATGAATGAAAAAAGTAGGACTGGCTGACTAAATGAATGAATGAATGAATGACAATGAATGAGCAAAGGAGGACTGAGTGAATGAATGAATGAAAGAAATGAATGAACAGAAAAGTGAATGAATGAATGAATGAATGAATGAATGGGTAAAGTAGGACTTCATGAATGAATGAATGAACCGACAAGTGAATGAATGAATGAATGAAAAAAGTAGGACTGGCTGACTAAATGAATGAATGACAATGAATGAGCAAAGGAGGACTGAGTAAATGAATGAATGAATGAATGAATGAATGAATGAACAGAAAAGTGAATGAATGAATGGGTAAAGTAGGACTTCATGAATGAATGAACCGACAAGTGAATGAATGAATGAATGAGCGAAGGGGGACTGAATGAATTAATGAATGGCTAGATGGATGGATGGATGGATGGATGGATGGATGAATAAATGAACAAACAAGTTAATGAATGAATGAACAGACAGCTAAACAAACTGATGGATTCATGAATAAAAAATTTACAAATGCATAAATGAACAACAATGTATGAATAAATGAACAAACAAGCAAAATGAACACAATGAATGAAGGAATGAATGATTGCTGGACCAAAGGAAATGATGAATAAATAAGTGTACAAATGAACAAACTGATTGATGAAAGAATGAATGAATGAACGAATAAATGAAATGAGGAAAGAAACAGACAGAAGAATAAAAAACAAGTAAATAAGCTGATGAATGGACCAACTCATGAATGTGTGAATTAAAAAAATGAGCATGACTAAATGAAGAAATTAATGAATGAATAAATTAACAAGCACATTAAATTATGTACAAATGAACAAACTGTTGAATGAACAAAAGTATGAATCATCAGATTAATAATAAACAAATATTAATGAAAGAATGAATGAATCCATTGAGCTGCTCAGCATGTGCGTCTGGATTTTCACTAGATGAACCGTCTTTATGGAATGATATTGCGGACTTTATTCAAAAGGAATTGCAAATTGTATTTGCAATTGCGTTTTCAATTTGTGGACGCATAAAATGTGACATAATCCAAACGCAAATGCAAATCGCGCATTACCGTTTTCATTTCCGATTAAGTGAACGCACAGTGTCTGCCAAATTTAAAATGGAAATGCAAAGTCCGTTTGCAATTGTGTTTCCCATATCTTACGAGCTATGAACCTGTCATATTTAAATAGCAATATTAATTACCACATTTGCCTTTTCACTCTCTCTGCACTGTGCATGTAAACTGCCAAAACTCAAATGGAATCGCAATACCTTTTGCATTTGAATTTCCAACGTCTACACGGAAACCTGTCAATCAAGTGACAGGGGTGGGGCCATTTTATTGGGCGTGTTTGCATTGGGAAGTGACGATCGTACTAAAATGTACCATGTTTTTACTAGGGTAAATGAGTTAACGATAGTGTTTATAATTAAGCCACAGTAGCCACAAATGTACAGTTGTCTGAGACGTTATGAAATGTTCTTTAACATCATGAACCATAAAATGTAGTCAGTGTTCTGCTATTGTTTATTTTCATAATAGGTAAACACAGGCCACAAGTTAACATGGTCACATTTCCTTGATTCAGCAGCTGCACGATGTACAGCCGAGCGTTCTGACTTGAATTTAGAGATCTGGTGCTGCTTCAGTGTAGCTTGGTAGCTCAGTGGTTAGTGACTGTCATCTCTCATGGCATACCGTCTTTTTTGCGCGTGTTCGAAACCCGGGCCAACACAGACGTTCTTTATTTTTTTGTTTATCCTACTAACTTCAGCCGCCAAACGGGCGATCATACAGTGAGGAAAATTGCAGTAGTCAAGGCGAGCTAACATGTTATCAAGTACGCTGCTGTTTGCAGAATTACCGGACCTGCGTCCTCGCAGACATCACACTCCCGAATCGAATGCACAAAGTCTGAACTACTGAGGATGCAAGTCCGAAATCAGCGGCTGAAGTTAGTAGGATAAACAAAAAAATAAAGAACGTCTGTGTTGGCCCGGGTTTCGAACACGCGCTAAAAGACGGTATGCCATGAGAGATGACAGTCACTAACCACTGAGCTACCTCACTCAGCTGTTGAATCAAGGAAATGTGACCGTGTTAACTTGTGGCCTGTGTTTACCTATTATGAAAATAAACAATAGCAGAACACTGACTACATTTTATGGTTCATGATGTTAAAAAACATTTCATAACGTCTCAGACAACTGTACATTTGTGGCTACTGTGGCTTAATTATAAACACTATCGTTAACTCATATTTACCCTAGTAAAAACATGGTACATTTTAGTACGATCGTCACTTCCCAATGCAAACACGCCCAATAATATGGCCCCACCCCTGTCACTTGATTGACAGGTTTCCGTGTAGACGTTGGAAATTCAAATGCAAAAGGTATTGCGATTCCATTTGAGTTTTGGCAGTTTACATGCACAGTGCAGAGAGAGTGAAAAGGCAAATGTGGTAATTAATATTGCTATTTAAATATGACAGGCTCATAGCTCGTAAGATATAGGAAACACAATTGCAAACGGACTTTGCATTTCCATTTTAAATTTAGCAGACACTGTGCGTTCACTTAATCGAAAATGAAAACGGTAATGCGCGATTTGCATTTGCGTTTGGATTATGTCACATTTTATGCGTCCACAAATTGAAAACGCAATTGCAAATACAATTTGCAATGCCTTTTGAATAAAGTCCGAAATATCATTCCATACCGTCTTTGTGCGCAAGCCCACAATACACAGACAAACACATCTGTCCTTCATGAAGAACACAGTGTGTCTTAACGCTTTCGTAAACGTGAATCTGACCTGTATTTGAATGAGGACGCAGGACAATCAAAGGAGCTGAATGAAAGAATGACAGTGAGCAACAGAAAATGAGGCAGTGCAGCTCAACTATCCTTAACCTCACTGTGCCAACACGCTGCATCACCATGGAAACAAAAGAGCCTTAAAAAATACATGTGAACACAAGAAAACTATGCCTTGAAAAATGACACAGAGATGGAGGACTTAGAGATCAGTTTCATTGCTTCACTGCATTCTGCGTTCTAAATACTCATAAAGACATTTCTCAAATCATTACTGAAACCTGAGAAGTATGAAGAGCAAACAACCTTCACCTTTTGTAAAGGTGCATTCACGTTGACTTCTGTTTGATTCACCTTTGTAGACAAAATCCATGACATTACAATAGGAATCCAAATGATTGGGAAGTTCTCAGAAGGGATAAATATTTCTCCACAAAGATTTTGCATAAAGATTTTGCATAAGGTTTGCATAAGATTTTGCATTACGTTGGTAATGCGAAAAATGTCACCCACAACAGCCACAAATGTTTTATAAAAGTGGTACAGCACTTGAGGCAGTGTAATATTATCAATATAGTCAATGCTAAATGGGTTATAGACCACTAAACCACCCTTTAGTAGTGACTTTTCTCAATATAGTATCAAAATAAGCCTTTTTATGTATTTTTTCTTTAAAGGAATATTCCAGGTTCAATATAAATTAAGCTCAACTCAATCTTACAATGGCCATAAATGCACTATAAAAATAGTTTTTCACAGTTGTAAAAAAAAAAAGGAAACCTTTCTGCTTGAAAATGTTACATTTAATTCAACATGTTTCTAGACTTCACTTACAATTTATGAGTAACAATTGTTTCACTTTTTCACGTTCAAATACATTATTTGTTTGAAGCTTTTAATTTGATAAAAAAGCACAATGTACAATAACTGTTCTGTTAAAACTGATGTAAAAATAATTTTTACAGTTAATTTTAGAATTGTAATGGCAATCAAACTGGAAAATTGGAAATTGAAATCATGTTAACACGCTTATTTTATAGCTTAAAACATTGAGCACTCTCCAAACTGTTTCCATTTACTTCCATTGTAAATGTCTCACTGTAACCCAGATCAAGTGAAATGATTTGTTCGTGCCATCGATTGAGAATCCAGAATACTATTTAATTGTCACTGATACTGAACTCAAAACGCTATATTGCCTCATCATAGTGGTTTGTATATAATAAAAATGAACCATAAACATCTTTATTTACTATAGAGGTCTAGTGTGCTATTAAAGGCACTAGGCCAGCATGTGTACTCTCCCATCTAACAGAAAAAATGGGAAAGAGCAACAGGAGGGAAGAGGTTTGTCTGGTAAGCTGATGAGAGAATCAGGTGCTGAGTCGTCTGGTGACATAATATGATATAAAAGCCATCTCATCCCAGACTGCTTTCTCCCGTTCTGTCTCTCTCTCACTCCGATATGACTGGAAACGTGAGCCACTGCGACAATCGATTTTCCAGCTAGCCCTTCCTGCATTTTTTCTTTCTTTCTTTGCAAAGAGAAAGAAGCAAAGCGTGTTTTTGATTTAGCATCTCAATATGTGGTGGCGGGGCACGAGCTATAGAGGGAGAGATCGCCTTTCCATTCCTATTAAGTTCTCACATAGAGGCAGGCACTGATGCAGCAGGCACTGACGCAGCAGGCGAGCGGCCTGTGTGATTTTGTATGATTACTTTATTACCAATTTGCTCTGGATGCAGCAGTAAATATCCTAGTGATATAGTGGCGCAGGCTAATAGCCTGTAAATGTCTGTTTGATATGAATGAGGCTGGACTGATGGAGCGATGTTGCGCCTATCCATTGTGGCAAGTCTCACTGCACGTCTATCCAATCCAAATAGCCGTGGAAAGTGACGGTCACTCGCAATTTGAAAAGTGGGGCTTCACTGGAGTCATCAAGCAAAGGCTCTTGAGAAATACATCCATCAGTTCTGATAGAAACCTACAGAGAACGAGTGTGTGTGAGAGAGACAGAGAAAGAAAGAGTGAAAAAAGAGAGGCAGGCAGTGCCTGTGCAGTTTAGATGTGTCTGTCTGGATGCAGTGGCCAATCACCATTAAATCCCATATGCTCATAAGACACTTGAGACACTTAAAAATGCAGTTCAGAATTTGTTTTTTTATTGCCTTTTCTTTGAGTTACTGGATTAAAAAAAATAAAATATCAACTATTAAATAATGATGCACAGAAATTTCGGGAACTGAAAATATTCAGCCAAATAGCAAAAATATAAGTGTTTAATTAGCACTTATCTGATGACACGTTTTAACTGTGTTAGTGCACACATTTCATGTACATAATGTGGATAATTTCACAGGGACCAAAAATTATGCTCGAGTAGCAATATGTAAAATATTTTAGCTGAATTTTATGTAAAATAAATATATAAAAAGGCTCATGGACAAGAATTTTTAATTTGATGTTTAAATCATCACCTGAAAACATGACACTCTGAACAGCAGAATGTTTAATTACGGAAATCTAAATTACTCTTTTAAGTTTAAGGCTTTCGATTAAAAAAACTCCAGCTGGTGTTTCTGTAAAAATATATAATTTGGAGCATCACTAGTAATAAAATCACTTTCCTTCGTAATCAGACTTCCATTTTTTGCTTGGCAGATGATAAAACAGGTAAAAAAAAAAACCCACTGAAGAAGAGAAATCCAGAGACCTGATAATCATTGAGACTGCTTCGAACAGTAAGCAACCACCTAGCAACCACTCAGAACACCCTAGCAACCACATAACAACTTCCTTAAAATAATTTACAACCATACAACAACACCCATAGAAACCATCCATAATATTGTAGCAACGTTAAACAAACAAAATGGCAGGGACTTGTTTGTTTGTCCTTTTCTTTTCTTCTTTACTTTCTTTCTTTTCTCACGCTCCTCTTGTTTTTCTCTTTTTTCTCTCTCTGGGTCATGTAGCGCTTTCAGGGAGCTCTGTTGGAGGTTTTTCTAACATATGTATTTTGGTCGTTTTAAACTCATTCATCAGACTCTAACCGTGGCCTCTTTGAACGCAAAACGGCAAATAAAAGAAACTTTTTAAGAGCGTGATGATTTTCTGAGAGAGAGAAACCACTAATTACCACAAAACCAAAAACGTTCATCTCTGGCGATGTAAACTGGCACAGATTTAAAAAAAAAAAACCCTCCAAACAACACGCATTGACAGTGGCTCTGTGAAAATCTGCTCTCTGGCCCAATTCATGAGTCATACTGACCGATAAAAATGCAGTCCCGGGGAATGCTTTGTAAATGATACAGCCTGCTCAGAAAAGGTCTTTAAATCTGCTGCCTGTAACTCAAACCCGACTGCTGGTTTTTGTGGTTCATGTCGTTAATTCTTCCCAATGGGCAGAAAAGTGATATTTTGCTGCCGTAGGGGGAATGCCCTTGTCACCACAAACCCATCTTACCCCTCACATACGCTCACATACACCCTCACACACAGCTTAGTGCTGAGAAAACTGTCTCTTTCATAATATGTCAGATCACACATGGGTAAAGTGTTCTGTCATTCCCACCTACGTGTTAGCACACCTGATAAAAGTGCTATAGCTCCATACAGACCCGCGGTTCTCCCACAGGAACTTGATCCCTTGCACTTCAGAGCTCCCAGAAGCTCCAGCACCTGCTGCATTGTTTCACATGTTCCTTGAATACAGAAGTAGAGCAGCGTCAAACGCGCACGTTTGAGGAGAGATGGCAAACTCTCTGTGAAAATCTGCTCAAGTGTCAGGCCTGGTGTTCTCTGTGAACATGTGTGTATAAAAACAAGGACAAAAAGCCCTGAACACAATATCACTGTCAGATTCTATTCATGACATGGCCTGTGGTGTCAGAACCAATAAATTAAAGTGAATCGGTTTTGTTACCAAGAGTTCTGTTACCAAGGAGGATCAAAAATTGCATTAACCTCTTTAACTAAACTTCTTTAAATTCCATAATCAATTTAAATATCTAATTCCGGTGCTGTAGTCGAGACCAGCTCATTCGAGTCCGAGTCCAGACCGAGTTCAGAGAGGGTTGAGTCCGAGTCCAGACCGAGACCAGAGTGTTGCGAAGAACCAGACGGAGTTTGATCCATTTGCAGCTCTTTATTTGGGATAGTCAAACAGACGGGGTCAAACGACAGCAAACAGCTTATATGGGTGTGGAAATGAGGTGCAGGTGTAAGTGTAATTAGTCCCAGTTATGTGGCCTCGTGGGAAATGGAGTTCATAGTAAAACTAATATTCGGGCGATGGCTCCCTCTGGTGGTGCCAGGGAAGCGGTTGAGGAACGTCCTCTGTAACAGAGCCCCTCCCCTGCGAGCGGCTCCTGAAGTGAGGATGCAACTGACGCCGGGGTCTTCCTCGAGGTCGGGGGGCCGGCCTCTCTGGATGCGTCCGGTGAAACTCCTCAGTGAGTGTAGGGTCGAGAATATCATCTGCATTAACCCAAGAACGCTCCTCCGCACCGAATCCCTCCCAGTCGACCAAGTACTGCAGCGTACCCCCACGGCCCCACCCCCACGGAGCAGATGGGTATAAGCCTGATCCCAGATGGCCTCGCTTTTCTGCAGCCATTCGGTTACTGAGGGTAGGTCGGTGGGTTCACCTGACCAGGGGAATAGCGGTGGTTGGTAACCCAGGATACATTTGAAAGGTGTCATACCTGTGGCAGGCTTGGTGAGGGAATTTTGGGCGTATTCTGCCCAGAACAAATACCGGCTTCACTCAGTTTGATGTTGTTGACAGTATGACCTTAGGAACCGGATAACCTCTTGATTGAGACGTTCCGTTTGTCCGTTTGATTCCGGGTGATATCCGGATCTGAGGCTGACATTGACATTGAGATGTTTAAAGAACACTGTTCAGACTCGGGAGGTGAATTGTGGTCCTCGATCTGACACAATATCCTCGGGTAGACCATAGAACCTGAATACTTGACTGCAGAGAAATTCGGCGGTTTCCAAGGATGTTGGTAGTTTAGGTAGGGGAATAAGGTGGCAGGCTTTGGAGAAACGGTCAATGATGGTGAATATAGTGGTGTTACCCTGTGAGTTGGGTAAGTCAGTGATGAAATCGATAGCAATGTGTGACCAAGGTCGATGTGGTGTGGGTAGCGGAGTCAGGAGGCCGGCTGGTACTTGTCGGGGAGTCTTTGACATGTTGCAGTTGGTGCAGTCATGAATGAATGTGCTTGTATCAGTTAGCAGAGTGGGCCACCAGAAGCGGTTTCGAAGGAGTTTTGTTGTGGCTGTGATTCCGGGATGACCTGAGCTGGGTGTCGTGTGTACCTGGGTCAATGAGTTGTTTGCGTAGAGTCTCAGGGACATAGATGAGGTTGGCCGGACATTCGGCTGGAGGTGGTTCTTGACTGTTAAATTGTTCAATTTCTGTCATATTTCATGTCATCATTCTGTCAATTTCTGGATATCCCATTGCACTGGGGCTAAGAGCAGACTCTCCGGGATGATGTTCTCAGAAAGGGTGGTGTGAACCGATTCCTCCATTTGGCGGGATAGAGCATCAGCCTTCGTATTTTTGGATCCTGGACGGTAGGTCACAGAGAAGTTAAATCGTGTAAAGAACAGTGCCCACCTGGCCTGACGTGGATTCAAGCGTTTGGCTGAACAGAGATATTCCAAGTTTTTGTGGTCGGTGAGTACAATGAAGGGGTGTGTGGATCCCTCTAACCAATGTCGCCACTCCTCAAGGGCCAATTTCATAGCCAGAAGCTCACGATTGCCCACATCATAATTGCGTTCAGCATCAGACAATTTGCGAGAGAAGAATGCGCATGGGTACATCTTGGCCGGTTGTCCATGACCGTGATAGAACTGCCCCTACCCCTGTGCTAGAAGCGTCGACCTCGACGATGAACTGTCGTTCAGGAACTGGGTGTCATAAGATGGGCGCTGAAGTGAATCTGATCTTTAGTTCTTCGAAAGCCTGATGTGATTCTGTGGACCAACTCAGACGGGTTGTATGACGTTTTGTCATGGTGGTTAAAGGTGAAGCAATTGTACTGAAGTTCCTGATAAAGCGGCGGTAAAAGTTGGCGAATCCTAAGAAACATTGGAGCTCCTTCACTTTTTGAGGTAAAGGCCATTCCAGAACTGCACTAACCTTCTTGTCCTCCATGGTGACTCTCTGCTGACTGATCACGTACCCTAGAAATGATATACTGGTCTGGTGGAATTCACATTTCTCAGCTTTGGCATAGAGTTGATGCTGGCTGAGACGATTTAACACTGACCTGACGTGACGGATATGTTCCTCCATGGTGTTAGAGTAGATTAAGATGTCATCGATGTATACTATTACCCATTTATTTTGCATGTCCCGGAAGACGTCATTCATGAAAGACTGGAAGACAGACTGACTGTTGGCTAGGCTGAAGGGCATGACAAGATACTCATAGTGCCCACTAGTGGTCGAGAAGGCGGTCTTCCACTCATCCCCTGCACGAATGCGGAGGAGATTATTATCATTGCGGAGATCCAATGACACTCTGAACAGCAGAATGTTTAATTACGGAAATCTAATTGGATCCATGGCCCGATTGAGCTGTTCTCACGCAGCTGGTACCAATGGCAGTGGGTAATGAAATTTCACAGTGATATCATTCAGGCCACGAAAGTCAATACAGGGCCGCAATCCCCCATCCTTCTTTTTAACAAAAAAGAACCCGGCTGAAGCTGGTGAAGATGAAGGTCTGATGAAGCCCTTGACTGATTCTTCCTCGATGTAGCGCTTCATTGCTTCAGATTCTGGTTGTGAGAGAGGGAAGATTCTTTCCTTAGGCGGTGTGGTACTGGGTATTAGGTCAATAGCGCAGTCTACAGAGCGGTGTTCAGGTAATTGAGATGCTTTTCTCTTGCTGAAGGCTGTTTAAGTCTAGGCTGTTAACGTCTGGATCAGAAGGGTCAGAGGCCTTGCTGTGGATTCTTGAAATCTTGGACAAACAGCGAACTTGACAAGAGGGGTCCCACTGGATAATTTGATTCTCTCTCCAGGAGATGTGAGGGTTATGGGTGCGCAGCCAGGGTAGTCCAAGGATAATGGAGTGAGTGGATGAATTGATGACATAGAATCGGATGGTTTCTGTATGCAAGGTTCCAATGAGGAGCGTGGCTTCCTCCGTGATCTGGAGAATCCTCCCGTCGCCGAGGGGTCGTCCATCTAGCGCCTCCACTGCCAAGAGTGAGTTACAGGGAGTTAGGGTCAATTGGCACTGAATAACAAACTCACTTGAAATGAAATTCCCCGCTGCCCCCGAATCTACGAGTGCTGAAGTCAAAAATACTTTGTTCTGAGTGATTAACTGAGCTGGTAGATTAAAGCAAGAGGAGGAGGGGGAGTTCTTGGTTCGTTGACTCACCGTTTGAGACCTTGTCGACAGACGTACAGGGCAGGAAGTCCTCATATGTCCCGGTTGACCGCAGTAAAAACAGAGGTGATTTTGCATATGACGTTCGCGTTCCTCAGACGTGATGTGGGTCGTTCCTAGTTGCATTGGTTCCTGATTCATGGCCGCTTCGTGAGACATGTGGACTGGAGCTTGTGTTGGGCGTCATGAGCGGATCAAATTGTCAATTCGGATGGTGAGACCAATGAATTCATTCAGATTCCTACCCTCGTTGCGGCAAGCCAATTCGGACTGTAACTATGGTCTTAATCCTTTTCAAAACAGCAGTTTCAGTGGGTCCTCTACCCAGGTGGTTTGAGCTGCGAGTGTGCGGAATGAGAGAGCATACTCCACAGCGAGCTCCTCCCTTGAGTAAGGGTTAATAGCTGCTCTCCAGCATCTCCTCTCTCGTAGAATGTTCGAATACCTCACGGAACTGTTGAAGGAATGCCTCGAATGAGGGAAAAGTGGAACCATCCGTCCTCCAAACTGCTGTTGCCCACTCTAACGCCCTCCCGGTGAGCAGCGAACAAACAAATGCTATACGGCTGGATTCCGTGGGGCATAATAGTGGTTGTTGATTGACAAAAAGAGACCACTGTAACAGGAAACCCCTACACTTAGTCGGAGTTCCGTCAAACCGTTCTGGGAAGGTGAGGCGAGGGCTGACCGGGGAAGTCATCGACGGCGAAAGGTTACTTGGCGCTGGCGGTTGGGCAGCCATGGCGCTGGTTGTCGAATGACGGATACCTTGAAATGCTTGAACAAGCTCCTCCGTTAGAGTTGTCAGTCGGTTCAGCTGATGCTGTTGTGATGCCAGCTGAGATGCTTGGGCGGTCAATTCGGTGGAGAGTTGCGCGAAGGCCGATGGATCACTAAATGGCGAAGTCTTCTGTTGCGAAGAACAAGACGGAGTTTGATCCATTTGCAGCTCTTTATTTGGGATAGTCAAACAGAAGGGGTCAAACGACAGCAAACTGAGCAATAGGGGCGAGGCAGAGACAGAGTCGGGAAATCAGGCAGAAAGTCGAGGCAGGCAGAAAACAATCAATAACGTGAAACAGTCCAGGGTCAAGAGAAGAAAACAAAACACGGGTAATAACGCTCAGAACTGACAGCCGGGGCAAATCAAGACTTCGCAATGAGTGTGTGTGTGTGAGCAGCTTATATGGGTGTGGAAATGAGGTGCAGGTGTAAGTGTTATTAGTCCCAGGTATGAGGCCTTGTGGGAAATGGAGTTCATAGTAAAACTAATATTCAGACGATGGCTCCCTCTGGTGGTGCAAGGGAAGCAGTAAAGGAACGTCCTCTGTAACACAGAGAGGGTTGAGTCCGAGTCGAGACCGAGACCAGAGAGGGTTGAGTCCGAGTCGAGACCGAGACCAGAGAGATTGGGTCTGAGACAAGACCTATAGAAATCTTCAAGAGTATGTAAAATGTTTGGTGAAAAACAATAAAATTGGTACCATACTCAAACAGTATATAAAATATAACATGGCTTGTACACTGTATTTGATTTACTTGATATAGGTTTAAAAAATATTATCAGTTAAGGGTAAAAAGTCTACATATCACAGAATGTTTCTTTTTTTAGAGTCTTACTGCACACAAACTCTTTGTGGCTCTTATATGCAAACTGAATAATAGATGATGTAACAGACGTTTTAAAAAGTTTATTTGATAAGTTCATGAGACATCCTGACCTTCATGTCCTGCTGCCACTGTACTAACGTTACTCTAACATCTCACGTCACAAGAAAATCACAAATCATTGAATGTGTCAATCATATGAAATCTGTTTTATTTTTTCCCAAATTCCATTTTATTTTTTTCCAAATTCCGTTTTTTCGGTTTTAATTTCTCCTTTTTAATGGTTAAATTTAATTGTATTCATCAAAAAGCATGTGTAATTAATTAATCTAATTAATTAAAATCATAACACTTATACATTTTCACAACAATTTATAAAAAGTTTAACAAAAATTACATGTTTAGGGACCTAATGTTTTATTTTTTTCTTTACCATATGTTTTATTGTTACCTAATTCTGTGTTTTAGAATTTCTAATTATTTAAATGCATTAAATTTTTCTTTTAATGATTGAAAATTGAGCAAACTTTATTTTTTTGGTAAACAAAGGGGATTTACTATTAAAAATAAAACATGGAAGAAATGTTGTGTGATTATTCCTTAAAAAAATAATGTTTGTTTCATTTTAGTAGTAGTAGTAGTAGTAGTAGGCTAGGGACATTCTGCTGAACAATAGTAATACATTTCTGGGTTACCGTGAATACCTTTACAGTTCTGTGCATGTGATATGACGCTAGTTTTACTCAAGTAAAACGGTCAAATGCTCATGAAGTGACTCAGTGCAGCTCTGGAGATGTTGTTCATGTGTTTACGTCCTCATTTTGTGAGACGACAGACACTGAAATCACTGCGAGCGTCACACGCGCTTCAGTGTGTATGTGTGTGTGTGTGTGTGTGTAAACCGCGCATCTGCGCAATTCATTAACAGCGATAGGCAGAACATAGCCTACATGATTCATATTTAAATATACTTTTCCAGCTTAATATTTACAGATATTAGTCCATATCGTGATTTGATGTAAGTGCAATAACCTACTTTTTATTAATTCATTCAAAATGGGACAAATTCTGTGACATTCCGTGTTAAACTGTAAATTCCGTTTTTATGACTGGATTCTGCTATTCCGTTCGTGTTTTCTGCATTGCAGAAATCATGGGGCCCTACAAACATATATCAATTTAAAGAAATATTAACATATAGTAATAATCATGAAATACTTTGATTGGGACTCGAGTGGACTCCGATTCCGAAATAAGTCCGATTCCTAGTATGTTCGAGTCCGAGTCAATACCGAGTCAAAATGCACACGAGTCCATGACAAGCCCAAGACCATTAAAGTACGGTCTCGAGACCGAGTTCAAGACAGAGCCCGAGTCTCTAGTACTCAACACTAATTCTTTAGAAGAAAGACTTTTTATACACTGCAAAACATTTTTTTAAATTAATATTGGTGTATGTATTACATGAAAATACCTTTTCAGTCTTTCTACTTCAAAATTTCAAATGTAATTAAATGTTTCTTGATGTTTCTTTGTAAATATGAGTGCAATTTTTAAGAGCGATTTCTGAGTAAAAATTATTTCACCACTTTTATTTGTTCAGTGTTGGAAGGACATCAACATATTTCTGATGACATCAGGAACTCTCTTAAGAGCGTTAAGAACTGTATATAGTGTAGTAGTAAAAATTATGTTATGTAGAGAGGTTTTAGTTTAATCTGCAGTGCAAATTTAGTTCTCCTTTTCCTGTCTGCCTTTCCCTTTCTGAAAATGAAGACTTTAAAACCAAAGTGAAAATGCACAAAGAATGTATCACATGAGAAAATGACAGTTTATTCAGTTATAAAGTGCCGCTTTAGATAAAGACTGTAACTACTCCTCATAATGTTCATAAACAAAACTTTGCGTCTTTATGGAGCTCTGCTAAATATCCACAGAACCTCTGAGGCAGTAATAATCTCCTGTCTCTTTTCCACATGGCCACAGAATACTCCCCTGTCTTTTTTTCACATGGCCACAGAATACCCCCCCCCCCCTCACCCACATACCCCGTGAGGTCAGATGAGCATGGTAGGTATGCAGCCTTGGGCTGGGATCTCATTGTAAATATTGGCCTTATCTCCTTTTCTGTTTGACTTCTAAATCCATTCATCTCCCTAATGGTCACTGGCTAAATACCTGTCATTTTGGTGAGCTGCACAA
This sequence comes from Carassius carassius, assembly GCF_963082965.1. Lineage (NCBI taxonomy): Eukaryota > Metazoa > Chordata > Actinopteri > Cypriniformes > Cyprinidae > Carassius > Carassius carassius. Next base: position 13,900,563 of record NC_081780.1, on the reverse strand, counting down.
GCATCTTATAGACTAAAAATGGCCCCAGCAGGCAGATTCCTGTTAAACTTTCACTCGCAGTATCTCTTTAGAGGGATTAAGTCAGAAGATCTTAGATTTCATATCACGAATCTTCATGTGATTTATCAGCAGCGTGGTGAACCACCATGCCTGTGCCCACACATATATATGATTTAAGATTGGACCACCAGTTAAGCTCTGCTCCAACTTTATTTCATCTCTAATAGATCTGGAATGTGACCTATCAGTACTTCATTTATCTCCATTCCATCCTCAACAATATGGTGGACAACACATCAGAATCTCCACAACACAATGGAAACAAGCCGCAACACAATGAAATTAGCACAACAACGGAAACAAGCCATAACTCATCTGAAACAAGTCACAACTTAAACAAATTAGCACAACGCAATGGAAAACAAGCCGCAACACAACAAAATTAGTAAAACACAATGGAAACAAGTCTCAACACAATGGAAACAAGCCACAACACAACAGAAACAAGTTGCAACACAACCGAAAAAAAGCCGCAACATAACATAAACATATTTCGCAACAACGAAAATGAGCTGCGACACAACAAAAATAGCCCAGTGCAATGAAATTGGCACAACACAACGAAATTAGCACAACACAACGGAAGCAAGCTGCAACACAACTAAATTAACACAACACAATGGAAACAAGCCACACAACACAATGGAAATTAGTTGCAACACAACAAAATTGGCCCAATACAATGTAAACAAGCCACAACACAATGAAATTACCATAACACAACAGAAACAAGTAGCAACACAACAAAATTAGTACAACACAATGGAACAAGCCACAACACAGCGAAATGAGCTGACAACACTATGAAATCAGTCCTTCGTGTTGTGGTGTAGTGCTTTCGTTGTGTTGTGCACTAAAGGGCCACTGTACAACAACCTTCTAAACAAGAGATTTTCAAGCTTTCTGATGGCAAAGACCCCCAAAACTGATGATTTTCTCCTGAGAGACTCACTTCCTAAAAACAATAATTGGCTTTTATAGCATTACTGTACTGAAGTAAATTAATAAAACCTTTAGCTAAGATTTAATAATTAACATTTGAGTAGCACCACCGTGGGAGTTCCCTAACCGAAGTTTACAAAGCTCTTTGGAACACAGTTTCGAATGAAAAAAAGACTAGGCTACATGGCCAAATGAATAAATGAACAAATGAGCACTTCACTATCTGTTCCTTTAATATGCTGGGGAAGCCTGATGAGAAAGTGAGAACTGATTTGTGGCAGCTGGTGTTTGTATTTTGTTTTTCATGAGGGGATGCAGCTCACTGTGAGGAAGAATGCAACGAAGAACAAATGTCACTGAATGAGCATGTGAAGACAATTAAACTGCACAAAAAAAGGGATGGTCTGCAATGGAGAAACCAGAGTGATGTCAGAAGACATTAACATTAACAGGATATCAGTCTCCAGCTGAGGAAACGACATTAGACTACAACTGCTTTGATACATCAGGTTCATTTCCGTGACTAAAGGGCTTAACACAGAGTTTAATTAGAATAACAGGTCAAGATTTGTATCGAAACACAACAACAGAGACAAATTCTGTATTAAGACACAATCTCCATCGATGGCAATTAGATCTGAGAGTCTTATCAGTCACCTTGACTCTTTAACAGTATAACAAATGTAGTTTAAGACAGTGCTCTCGGTTTTCTTAAGCAATGATAGAGCAGGTTATCTCATTGCGGCAGCCTTGGCTAATCGAATTCAGAGCACCAGATACAATCAGCTCAATGTGTCAATAGATTAGTGGGAATTTGCGCATGTGGTAGCTCTGGTAACGGCGGAGAGGGCTTCCTTCCTGATGAGCACACGACATCAGTACTGAGTATCAAGAGATAAAAAAAGAGACAAAGAGCCTTGAATTTGTTTATCAGGAGGAAATGAGAGAGATGGAGTTGATGGGGATTTGTTCCTGATGAGCCGTGCATCAGGTGCTCCTTAGAGAGAAGGGATATCTATTAATAAGATGCATGTGGAAGGATGTTTGATTGAACCTCGTTGTTGTTTGTCTGACTGTCTTTTTTGGTCCTTTCCTATTTTGCCATTTTATCTCATTGTAGAATGATGCAAACACACAAAAGCTGTGTGTTCGGAATGGAATACCAGTAGTCTAAATAAAAACTAAGTCAAGAAAAAGAATCAATCAAAAGTCAAGCCAAACATGATGCATTGTGGAATACAGTATCCATTTTAGTGTGCTCTACATAAAATCCTGCATACTTAGTATTCATACACACAATGTACACAACATACAGTATACTGGTGAAATCAATTGAGTAGTATGATATTCCAAACACACACATACACACACACATGCAAGAACATAGAGACACACATACAGTTTACACTAATAGACTGTTTTATAGTGCCTCAGTTGCAAAGTCATACTCCCTGCTGATCCAAGTCGAGTGAGTGAGTGAATCAGTGGAGTGGAAGCAGAAACCACATGACCAGTTTGGCCATGTTCCTCTCAGGTAGATAGGCAGCAAGCTCATAGCACACTAACACGCTCCGAACTTTCAAATCTGCATTGCCTCAGAATGAAGAAGAACAGCCTGAGGAAAATGTTTCCAAAAAAGAATCCTCCCGGATATAGAAAGATCTTCTCTCTTCTAAGTTCTGCTGTTCACATGATCTCAGCCAGCTCACTCAGCTGACCCCAAATTAACTACCCTTCCTCCCACTCTTCTTCCTCTTTCTGTGCCTCTCAGGAACACAACAGTATTTGGAAACTCAAAGAAACAGAAGAAATATCTAAAGAGAAATCCCTGGTCTACTGTAGAATGCATTAAAAGCAAATCCAAGAATATTTTCACATAATTTTGACAAATCCAAGCCCAAGCTTTGAGATACAGTGCATACAGGTGGTGGATCAGAGGAGAAATCACCACTACTACATAGCTGAAAGTTAAAGAACAAGACTAAGCAGTTTAAAGTTTCTGTCGCACTCTCACTTTTCATGTTTCATGGCTGATTTCCAGCAAGTGTAAACCTCTTACACAACATGAGAGACATGAAAGCGAAAACATCGGTGGTCACAGGAGTCATTGCCGCCCCTATCATAAAAAACAGCTCAGGGAAAACAATAACCTGGATCTGGTCCAAACAGGTGCTGATTGTTTCCTCCAGTCAGCAGCGACTGATCTGAAGGAAAGCACTTTTACGGCCTTATGGTTATGGTTTCATTATGTCTTTTAAGGCTTTTTTAATTGGCTTCCAGCTTATCACTGACTATCTAGAGCGATGGAGATAAATAGAGGTGCTCTTTTGTATCAGTTCCAGCTGAGGTGAATAATAAGACTTCAAACTCAAAAGTTGCACACAGGTTTTTGACAAAGGTTGACAGGTATTGATGTTTTCTAATGCCTTAAGAGAGCACAGGTGGCTTTAAAAAGCCTCTCTGACAACTATCTTGAGGGGGAGGTGTATACTCTCAATTGGCATGAAATGTACATATACCCTGTGGAAAATTCAATGAAACCCTATTTAAGGTAGCAGCTAGTTCTACATGATTTCTAGTTGGTCCAAACTGAGTACAAGTCACTTCTGATTTCAACCTAGTACACCAACTTTACTTGTAGACAAATCTAGACCAGCAACATATCTACTGTTTCTTGTTCAAAACCCATCTGGACCACCTTACTTATGCTGGTATGACTTTCCAGTATATGGAGTTTTCCAGCAGTGCAGCAAACAAAATATGACATGGTTATACATGGTAACATTTTTATAAGAGGACCCACATACAAAAACTGTTAAACACAAACATATTTAGGCCTGGAGACACTAGCACTATTTTATCTTTCAGTCAATATATTATGCTCTCTTAAGAAGACAAGAAGACACTGGAAGACTGTTGTCTGGAAGCTGTGGGAAGATGAAGGTGGCATCAAAGTATCTCTCCCACAGTGTCAGATCACTCAGTGCTCCAGATGACCCTGCCGTCGATCTGTAAGTGTACACCGGAAGATACCACTGAGAGAAATGAGAACACAAGATCACCCTGACACTCGACTGAAAAAGCAGTTTGTAATTCATCAAAGCTGACACAAGAGACTTTGAAGTCAAATTTCATAAAAGCATAACACATGCAGTGCAGTTTATGTGAGACTTACTCTCTGGGAATGTGTGTTCTTGTATGGGCCAATCGAGTTAAGCCAGTAGCAACAGGAACAATCTTCAGTTTAGCAGTAAAACATGATACTAAACACTTCACTGCAATGCTAATTCAAGAAAACAAACCTTTCTCACATTTGGATCCTGTGTTTCCTTTGAGACTTTGTGGAGATTCATGATTTCCTGTGAGACAACGGGTTGTGGGAATGAGGACAGAGAAAGTATGGATGCAATCACAGCAGTTTTAAAGAAGAGTTTGCTAATAACTCCCCTACCCTATCTTACACTCTCTCTGCCAGATGATATTGCATAACCATCATCAAATCAGTTCTCGACGTGGGAATGTCAGCGATTGTACCAAGGAAGCGCTTGTTTTAAGCAAGCTGTGGATCTGTCTGCTTGTCTATGATTGTGAATGTAGGACAATGGGTATTTGTCCAGCCGTGAGCAATAGGATCAAAGCCTTCTATCTTATCATCAGCCACCTGAATCAATATGGTGTATTCATAACACCTGTATGACTATGACTAAGCAGAACCTGTGCTGCCCATCTGGATGTACCCTTCTCCGCAGGACTGTGACGTCTATGTTCCTCTTTCGACTCATTAGCGCAGCAATCTGCACCATTTCACACTCCCTGTTAGGCTTCAAGGTGGCATAAGACACTTTCAAAATATTGTGTCTAAAAATGCCAGATCAACTTTCGCAATTCCACCCAGGGGTTTCGAAAATTGTAGACCTGCCAAAAGACCAACAGCTGGAGATTAGAAGGGATGTCAGCAAATAAATCTGTGAAGCAGAAGAGGTCGAAAAATAAAACAGTACACTGGTGCATGACATAGTTATTATACAGGGCACGGACAACAAATAATAAAAACACCAGTACTGAATTCAGTAGCTCTAACAAGCTACTATGCTAAAAGACTCCAAGCTCAACAAACAGAGTTCTTCATAACCACAGATTAGATTTTAACACAGGGAAGAAAAGCCACTTTGGCAGAGGTGATGGTCTTAAACCAGCAAACCTGGCATTTGCATCTTGACCTTGGAAAAAGAACAGAGAGTGTGAATATCATTAAGACTCTCTCTCTATATATCACCTCCCTAATTAATAAACCCAAATGCAAAGTTCGGTGAATATTTGTAGCTTTGGGCAATCAGTGTATCATGGCTGAAGGTCATAGCTGGGGGACTTGGGCTACAAGAGTAATCAACCACAGGCTTTGAAAATATCTACTCTGGCTTAAGGGTCAATATTGCGTGTGGGATGCTTGTAATAAACTACTTTCAAGAATGCTCTCAAATTCGGAGAATGGTGAAAACACTGTTCCATAAAACCTATTAACCCCTATGATCTAGCAGAGCCGTTTTCAATGTCAGGACACGGTAAAGTTCAGGACAGGCTTAACAGGGAGGTGATGACTGCAATTCTAGGTACAACTTTTCAAGGAGGGTATGGATTTATCAGTCATAATTTTGATCTGGCACACTCACACAGTATAGGCAGTGCACAGTATAATTTCCAGATATTTAAATACAGATTCAAAGAGCTAAAATTGCTCTCCAACTGAAGATGAACAGAAGGAAGTGGAGACCGGGTCTCAAGTGAATAACCAGGTTATGACATTATATTGACCTGCACCCAAACTCTTGGAGAGCTGTTTGATTGGCTTTCAATTTCTGAATCTTTGGATTGGCTTCCTTTTTTCACTCTACAGAACAGGAGAGAATGTCTCTGTCTTGCTTTCTGCTTCTTATTTCTCTCTCACACACATTAAGAGTTCCCACCTGAGGGGCCCTGCGCTCAGAGACTGTCCAAATAGGGCAGACATGTATCCGTGAGTCTGAGGAAATGATGCCAAGCACAACAGTATAAAGTTTCAGCAGTCACCCTTGAGAAGCCGTCCACTTTTTCTCGAACCAAACCACCAGCAGCAACCTACAGGACCCTGCTTCACTGTTTAACCAACATCCCTCAGTAGGTCACTTTAAAGATGTTCTCTCCCTGATGTTTATACGAGTATGAATCTAAATGTGTATATCTATGTCAGTGTGCGTAGATTATGCCCTGTCGCTCTTATCCAGACAGGAAGGGCGATGTTTGGATTGAAAGCAACGGTTGCAGAGGCAGACAGTGTCTCTGAATTGGCCTGAATTGTCAACGTTTGCTCACAGAGGATCCCGCTGGGCCAGCATGAGGCCAAGGCCGTCACCTGACTTGCTCCTGTCCTCTTGCAGCTGTGTAAATACAGACTACGACACATTCGCTTGAATGCACAGAGTGCTGCTCCGTTGGAAGCCCACATAAAAAAAACAGGTGGATTTTATAATAGTGTCTGCATGCAAGACATTTAGCCATTGTTGGAATGGTTTATGCACACATAGATAGATTTGTTGACCTTTATTGAGACAGTCACGCAGACATCTGAATGTCTTTGTAAACACATCACATGCAGATGCTAGAGAGCATGTGATGCTGCTTTTCCAAATTTGATTAACTACTTAGGCACTGATTAGTTTTTGTGTTCAAGCCAGGTGCAGCTATTACATTTATATTCTTGCAGTTATGAGCCTGAAATGTAGGAAATACACAGGGCTTCCTTCTGCACCTGACCTTCTTGTGTACAATCAGCCTTGGCTCGATTTGAACCCTTAAAGCCTCTTCTGAGGGAAGCAGACCACCCCTGAGTTTTACTACACCAAACGCTTTGAAAATCCAGACATTAGGCCTGGGCCCGGCAGCCCGTATGAGAGATTAAATCAAAAACATCCGACACAAAATTTACTTTTTTTTTCTGAGGAAGTCCAACACGGTTGTTAAATGATTCATTATGGACCGCTGTGGAACAAAAGACTTCAGAGACCTGCTTCAGTCATAGATAAACCAATGTCAATCAGCAGGTGACCTTTATAAAGAAGCCACTTAACTGCTGAAAAACTGGACAGTATAGGAATAGACCTTAAATGGTCATGTCTTATAACCTATACTGAGAAAGAGGAGGTTTATATTCCAAGCCATAAAGATGTGAAAAAAGACAGAGTCTCTACTGACCAAGTGCAAGGGTAGCAAAGAGAGAGTGAGACGATGAATCTAAAGAGGAAAACCCAGAAACATATGCACTCATCAATTACTCGCAACCTCTGGGAGAGTACTTGTGGAATTTTTCAGTGTGGACAAATAGAGCCAAGGCCAAACTCTTCCTTCTGAGAGCCAGGACCTTATGAACGGTTGCCAGGCGTATGAGAGAGATGAACATAATTCTCCATGTCATTGACCATCAACAAGTACAACAAATAGTTGAACAAATTTCCTAAATTATAGTCTTTACAGTAGTGGGAATGGAAGTCCTGTTGGAGCTATCAGCGGGGGATCGTGTTGGAGAGACCACAAATGCAATCCTGGTTTAAATCTGCCCGATAGCTTCACCAGTCTGTGTGAGTCTTGAATAAGCGGTGTACCCCTTAATGCAGATGTGGTCCAATCCAAACATTCCTTAAGGAGCTGTCTGCCAGGGTTAAGAAGTTTGGTCTCTCTCTATACCATCATCTGCCTTCTCAAGGTCTCGACAGAAGGCTTAGCTATTGGCGGATGGCTACCCCTGTCCTGGGTTCAATGGGTTCTCTAATCTCTATTACAGGGTACCGTTGAGTCCCATCAAAGCCAGGCCTCTATATTGTAGATCACGCAATGGCTTACCGCAATAACAACCTTTCATTTTTGTCCTCAATCAAGATCATCACGTAAACCAAAGCCCAATCTGCTCTGCATTTCCTATGAGCAAGAGATGAAAGATCAGGTGCATGTGGCATTCATGCTGCCTCTTGGCCAGATGTAAAAAAGTCCAGCATTTGGCAAGCACACCTCTTCTTTCATCCCAAACAGACTCCCCCACTGGACCCCCTGTCTCAATTTAATCCTTTCCTTTCAGGATGCAACAGAAAGCTTATGGACCCAATATCTATTCATGCAAGCCATCTGAACACATTGTCTGTGAGTCAGTGAGTTCACAGTGTTTATCACCCTGTGGTGTTGAATAAGTCAGAATGAAGTAGGCCTAAAACGGAGGTGGGTCTATTTCCCAAGCTCGTTTGCATTACCTATAGCTATCATAAAAGAGAGGCACTATCTGGGCAGATTGTAAAATCAGTTAGTAAGATGGTGGTGGGCATGATACAATGTTAACTTTACTGCTCAAAGCGTACCTGGCAGCAAAGTGGCAGGATGCAAAGTAGAGTGCATCCAGAGTGGGTCTGCAGAAAAGAGTAAACAACTGGCCTATTAAAGTGTAACTGCTTTCAGCCAGCAGCCAAGTGCTACTTCAGAGTATAAACCTGAGAAAACAAGCTCACAACATGCACATGAACAATGAAGGATCAGGGCAAGCATGGCACGCCTGTAGGTCCTCTGTCTGCCAGACAAATATTTTAAGAACTATGCCTACCCACAGTAAAATATTGTGCAAAAACAATGCTTCTCAGGTCCAAGTTTTAATGTTTGCCATCATACTCCTTTTACATTTATGTGGGAGCAATTTGATTGGACCACCAGGAATACATATCCAACTTGTTGACTAATCACTATACTTGCATGAAATCAAATGGAATTCTGTGCAAAGCTCTATGGAATTGGGAAATTATACCTCCCTTTGCTAATCTGATCAGAGTGCATTCAGTAATATAAACTCCTACTTTAACACTCTTTTTAACCACATCCATTCCAAAATTACACAGATTTTCAGCTCACAATCAATGCACAAATATAATGCAGGGATCAAAAATAAAGATTATGTTTTTCTGCTCGTCTAAAGGTAGTTCCATAACTAATCCTACACTACTCTCTGTAGCATTGCACTTTATATATGCTAGGAATATCCATGTCCATATATACAGGTGTATCTCAATAAATTAGAATGTTGTTGAAAAGTTCATTTCAGTAATTCAACTCAAATTGTGAAACTCGCGTATTAAATAAATTCACTGCACACAGACTGAAGTAGTTTAAGTCTTTGGTTCTTTTAATTGTGATGATTTTGGCTCAACAATAAATACTCAACAAATTAGACCAATAAAAAGACAGTTTTAGTGACTTGTTGGCCTTCTGGAAAGTATGTTAATTTACTGTACATTTACTCAATACTTGGTAGGAGCTCCTTTTGCTTTAATTACTGATTCAATTCAGCGTGGCATGGAGGTGATCAGTTTGTGGCAATGCTGAGGTGGTATGGAAGCCCAGGTTTCTTTGACAGTGGCCTTCAGCTCATCTGCATTTTTGGTCTCTTGTTTCTCATTTTCCTCTTGACAATACCCCATAGATTTTCTCTGGGGTTCAGGTCTGGTGAGTTTGCTGGCCAGTCAAGCACACCAACACCATGGTAATTTAACCAACTTTTGATGGTTTTGGCAGTGTGGGCAGGTGCCAAATCCTGCTGGAAAATGAAATCAGCATCCTCAAAAAGCTGGCCAGCGGAAGGAAGCATGAAGTGCTCCAAAATGTCTTGGTAAATGGGTGCAGTAACTTTGGTTTTCAAAAACACAATTGAACCAACACGAGCACATGAAATTGCACCCCAATATTGCACTTCCATATTTGTTCCTTCCACTCAACTTTCTCTTAACATGCTTGGATGCAGCACTCTGTGGAGAGCCAGCTTCTTTGGCAATTCATGTTTGTGGCTTACCATTTTGACCATTTCGAAGGCTCAGGAAAACTTTGCAGGTGTTTTGAGCTGATTAGCTGATTGGCATGTCACCGTATTCTAATTTGTTGAGATTGAATTGTGAATTGGTGGGTTTTTGTTGAATGTGAGCCAAAATCATCACAATTAAAAAAACCAAAGACTTAAACTACTTCAGTCTGTGTGCAATGAGTTTATTTAATACACGAGTTTCACAATTGGAGTTGAATTACTAAAATAAATGAACATTTCGATGACATTCTAATTTATTGAGATGCACCTGTATATAATATCCAAAAATTATACATATTATCAATTCTAATATAATAATATATATTATTATATTATAATATAAAATTATACAATTATAATGAAACACTTACTGACACTTTCAATATTATCACAAGGGTTTTTTCTTTTTTTTTGCTAAGTGGTTTTACAGGTCATTTTTGCTAACAAACAAACAAATAAATAATCTATATTTATGTCAGCCATCTAGTTTCTTATTGAATTGGCAGAACCTGCAAAATCAGTGCAGAACATATTGCAGACAATATCAGTGTACATGGCAATAAAAAATGGATGAACTTTTCATTGGCAACACAGCAAAGGCTTGAAACTCTCACACAGGTACTGTTGAGCCCTGTAAAGTCATACAAAAAAGAGACCTTCAACCATGGGGTAGTACACTAATTCACCTAAAGGTCACCTTTCTGTCGAGATGGTGCAAAAAATATCTTTCTTCCTTTCCCCGTCTCCCTCCCTCTTTTCTTTTCACCCAATATTTCATTCTGCACATCAGTAATACTGCACTCCAGCATCCTGTTTTTATGCAACTCTCAGCAAAACAGGCTTTGCCCCCTAAGGCAGCAAGTGCAAGGATCATCTTTTGCCCAGAATATAAGAGCTGTCACATGCTGCCACACCTATGAACAATTTAACAGAAAAGCAAAAATTGCTGGCAAGTAGTTCCAAGGCTGTTGCAGTTTTGAAGTACACACAGAGATACATAGCAGCACAGTAGGAACTGGCATTTTCTCAATGCTGTGCTCTTTAGCCTGTAGCAATGTAACTTAGCCATCCTTCGTATGACTAATAGCTCCTGTCAACGTGGGAAAATGAATATCAGTGCATGCCTTGGTTATATACACCAGCAAAGCAGCCCGCTTGGAGACTCTGTGCCAGTGCTATGGGTGTATGTCTGGCATATGAGTGTATGTATGAGATCAAAGTACTTACTTACTTACTTTCCAGATTACTATAATATTGGCTCACTTTGACTACACAGAAAGGAGGTTTGTGATCCGTGAAAGACAAGCAGACCTCTTCATCCACCCTCTCTTCCCTTACCCAGTCCTATTTGTTCTTTCCCTTCTTCTCTCAGCTGCTCCTTTATGAAATTATTATAAAGCATGAGTGAGAGAGAGTGGAAACAGGCAGATGTGGGCCGATTAAAGCTTTAAAAATCTGCAGTAGGTGCTTCCAAGTCTTTCTCATGCACATCTTCTTTGAAGGTGAGCAGGGGTGTGAGCCAGACACCCATCACCACTTCAGCACGCAGTGCCAATTCAGCTGAACTAGTCTTGCTGAAAAGACCAGCATTATGCTGTGTTTTAGATGCTGGTGTACTGGCACTGGTGCTTGTGTGCTGGTACACTGGTCTATCCATTAGGCTTCTTAAAGGGATGGAGAAAATTATGTTGTAATTTTCTTGCACTCATGTTTTTCTAAACCTGTATTGTAATTTGCTAATTAAAACGAAAACTACTAAAAATAGATAAATGATTAAATGAATGGATGAAAAAACAAACGAATGAATGAATGTTTTCTTCGCAAATAACCACAATACGTTTAAGCTGAAGTGCTACACTAAACAAAAATAAAGTAAACAAACTGAAGCTAAATATAAAAAAAAGTCAAATGACAAAAGCACAACAAAATTACTAGAACAAACTAAAATAAAAATAAAAAATAAAAATAAAGCTAAAACAAAATAACAATACATACTCAAATAGAATATAAATAATGCTAAAATTTCACTCTTCCAAACTTGTATGATTTTATTTCTTCTGACAAACACAGTATTATACACACACACACACACACACACACACACACACACACACACACACACACACATATAAAAAAGAAGAGTGCTTGATTTTCTTTCTTTTGATGAACACAGTTCAAACAACAAGATTAATTTGTTTATTCAAATATATACAGTATTATATATATATACACACATTAAAAATCATACCCGTTTGGAAGAGTGTCATTTTAGCATTATTTATATTATACTGTATAATGTATTATTATTTTAAATTAGCTTTGTTTGTATTTTTTATTTTTATTTTAGTTTGTTCTAGTAATTTTGTTGTGTTTTTCTCTTAGATTTTTGTAGATACCTGGTATGCCGATATTTATCAACTTATTTTGGCCAATAGCCAATGCCGATACCAATATATTTCCTTTTGTTTGGAAACAACACCAAGTCTTGCCTGTGTGGAAATTATAAACGTCTCATGTTACGAATGTAACCATGGTTCCCTGAGAGGGAACGAGACACTGCGTCCTCTGAGGGGACACTATGGGGAACACCTCGTCGTGACCCGTGTCTGAAGTATACTTTGAAAAACGCCAACGTGTTGGCCGGCGACAGCCTCTGACGTCACTACCAGCACGACTATAAATATGTGCCCGTAGGACCCGTCATTTATTTTCTTCGTGAAGCTTGCGTCCAAGCATGGCAGGGAGCTAGAGGATGCAGTGTCTCGTTCCCTCTCAGGGAACCATGGTTACATTCGTAACCTGAGACGTTCCCTGTAAAGGGAACTTCGAACTGCGTCCTCTGAGGGGACACTATGGGGAACAGTATACCCATGCCACCATGCTGAGGGGAGTGCAGACCAGAATCATGGCAAACACTAAGTACCAACTCTACCACTTCATCGGGAGTCGCCCCTGGGACGGTTCAATGGCTGTCTATGACATTATCCCTTACGGCCAAAGGCCTAAGCTACATACCCAACTTACCTGTAGGGCCCTGGCCCGGGGTAGAGCTGAAGGCTTGGAATCACAAAAGATTCCTTTAAAGGGATACGGCTCAGAGCCTAGCACTTTCTTCTACCAAGTCTTGCCTGTCACACAGGGGCTACTGCTAGCTTTCGCAAAAACTTGCCGAAAGAGCTGTCCCAACAGTACTCTAGTAGCGGCGCCCTGTTCTAGATAGGTATCAGAGGATACCTGGGTGGAGTGGTGCCCAAGATGAACGGGGCTTTAACCGACTTAAGAAAGGGCACGAAGCAGCCGCGCGAAGCCCTTACCATATAGGATTTTAGAAAGAATTCAGAGTACTAGCGTGCGAACTTACCACAGTGTGGATTTCAGAAAGTGTGCAAAGACTTCACATGCACACTTACCATAACATGGATTTACAAATACTGTTCTAAGGAGGGGCTCTCGTGGAACTCTGATAGAGCAGCTCGTAGATGGAATGGCCCGGGAGCAGAGCAATTGGAGGACGGAACGTACAGATGAAGCCTCGGCCACGCCTGTACCATGGCGTCCAGCCCCCAATGGAGCTGGATGAGTCAGGGGAAGCCAGAGGGGATTGTGCGATGCTCTCTCGAGCCGCAAAACCGATCCACCCAAGTCTGGCCAACCTCTCCAACTCTGCTTCAACACCTTGGTGCGAAGGCGCCATTCCCCGAGCCTCAGCCCCTGCCTCAGCAGGATGTCTGCTCTCACAGTGCGTCTCAAAACAGTATGTATTACTGGAGCGCTCTGAAAGAACCGAGAATCAGTCTCCCATGAGAGGAGGACTCAGAGCTCCGAGCAGCATGCTCATAGGCGACCCTTTCAGAAAAGGGGAGCGCTGCTAAACTACCGCGAGAATTGCCCACACAGCCCCCCATGTTGAGGGGCGACGCTTGAGGTGTATAACAAATACACACCGGTTGAATGAAGCCCAAGGAACCCCGGGGCTAATCATCTCAAGAAAGGGAACGAAGCGGAGCGCGTAACCCTTACCGTACAGGATTTCAGAAAGTGCGCAGAATCTTGCGTGCACACTTACCACTTTACGTGGATTTCAGCAAGTGCGCAGAGTCTTGCGTGCACACTTACCACTTAGGTGGATTTCAGACAGTGTGCAAAGCGTTAACGTGCACACTGACCACCATGTGGTTTTGAGAAAGTACACAGGCTTAGCGTGTGTACTGAAAGGTTACCTGACAACCACAGTATGTGGGAGCTCACATTCAGAGAGACCTGTGAAGTCTACTACCTGATAACCACAATATGTGGGAGTTCACCTACAGAGAGGCCTACTACCTGTGACCAGATAACCACCTCAAGTGGAAACTGAAAGTAATATGGAACTCGACTCCAGGGAGGCCTGGTGAGGCCTACAACCTGACAACCACAAACCGTGGGAGCTCGCTTTTTAGTGGAAACGCACAGTATGTGGGAGCTAAATCTCCAGGGAGGCCTGGTGAGGCCTACTACCTGACAACCACAGAATGTGGGAGCTCACCATCAGAGAGGCCTGATGAAGCCTACTACCTGATATCCACAATATGTGGGAGTCCACCCAGCCCCTCATGTTGAGGGAAGCGATGCTTGAGGTGTATAACAAATACACACTGGTTGAATGAAGCCCATGGAACCCAGGGCTAATCATCTTAAGAAAGGGAACGAAGCGGAGCGCGTAACCCCTACCGTACAGGATTTCAGAAAGTGCGCAAAGTGTTCACGTGCACACTGACCACCATGTGGTTTTGAGAAAGTACACAGGCTTAGCGTGTGTACAAAAAGGTTCCTAAGCATCGCAGAGGCGCAGGATCGCACGGGAGAGGCGAGCTCCAACCCTCAAGCGAGGGGAGCATCACATACAGTACATACAGAAGAATTCCGTAACTACCACCTCCCCGGATGCGCCAAGCGGCCAGACGGCCCCTCAGGGTGACCTGGCCGGACGTCCATGAAATTCCCCACAGTGCTGTGCCAGTTCTGACGATCAGCCAGGCTCCTCTGAAGGGGGTGTGGGATCGACAACTGCAGAGCGCTTGCCTCCCACACGCGGGTCTGACTCCGCGATGGGTGTCGCGCTCCGGGGGGGGCGGAACCCACGCAGTGCGGCCGCCTGCCGAAAGCCTGTGATCTTGGCCACCTAATACCTAGAGCACTGTAAAGGAAACTCACAGAGTTTGTTAGTAGACATATAACCACCAGCAACATAACACCCATAAGCAGGTAAAGCAAGGGTTACGTACTCACCCACCCTCCTTTACTGGAGTCCCGCTTGCGGGGCGCCCCGTTCTGGTCCGGACTGTCAGTAAGGGGGTTACTATGAACATAGAACCAACCAATTATAGGTCCAGGACAGGAGACTGTTATGTGAGAAACTTTCCACCTAACCTCGATCAGGTGGAAAGCTGGTGGCTACAGGGGAATTAGGCAGAGGAGGATAAAACAGAAGTTAAAACAGAGGTTAAAACATCCAGAGCTACTAGGTATCGCTCTGATCCGAACGAGGATGCTGCCTCGTCTGAATCACATCCCTTAGACCCTGCTTACCTCTCCATGACCCGCGACTCCTCTTGTCCCTGCCCTTAGGCGGGGAAGGAGCGCGAGCCGCGACACTAGCCTTCTGCGCCCGTCTCCGATCCTCAGATCGAGATGGGCCAGGACCCCTTTGTTGTTCGGGCTCGGACCTGGACCTTCGCCTGTATCCAGGTCCTTCAGCAGGCCAGCCTGGTAAGCCTAAAGCACTGCCATCGTGTGCAACGAAGCCACAGCCTGACCTGCTACCGCGTATGATTTGCCATTTAAGCGGGATGTATCCTGGAGGGGCTTAGATGGCAAAGAGGGAGATTTAAGAGAGGACGTTTCCCCCACAGAGAGATGGCTAGCCAGCATCTCTTCTACAGGGGGCATCCTCTCATAGCCGTTTTCGTGCATGCCTTCGATATCAGCATAACTCGTATGCTGAAACCGATGGATGCGAGAGGAAAATGGCCTCTTCCATTCCTTTTCGACTTCGCCCAAACAAGAGACGCAAATAGTGTGTGTGTCATCAGGTGTCAAATAACGCTGACACGGATGCACACACTGTTTAAACGCCTTGCTAGTGGATGCCATGACAACAATAATAGATCGCTCTTACAGTTTTGGTCGTTTCTCAGATGCACGCTTCAAACAAAACAGTCAATGAAGACAAAGAAGATGAGTGACGGGTCCTACGGGCGCGTATTTATAGTCGCGCTGGTAGTGACGTCAGAGGCTGTCGCTGGCCAACACGTTGGCGTTTTTCAAAGTATGCTTCAGACACGGGCCACGACGAGGTGTTCCCCATAGTGTCCCCTCAGAGGACGCAGTTCGAAGTTCCCTTGACAGGGAACACATTATTATTAATAGATCGTAGGAGACATCTTGAAACACTTGTTAAGTAATCCCAGAAGGTGCTTTTTGGTTAGGTTTGAAGCAACTATTATATAAAAAAAGAAGAATCCAAGGCACTTCTTCGGGTCCAAAAAAAGTTAAATCAGAATCATAATCAGCTTTATTGCTAGGTATGTTTACACATACAAGGAATTTGTTTTCATGACAGAAGCTTCCGCAGTTCAACAGAATGACAGTGACAGAACAAAAACACAGAAGAAACAAAAAAGGACAAGTAAATAAGGAACTGTAAATAAGCAATACACAAATTTACAATTTACATATGTATGTGCAGGTATATTCCAATAGACAGTTTTGTATTTACAGGTAAATTATGTGCAAATTTGAAGTGTAGACTAAGTGTGTGTTAGATAAATAAGTGTATGAGTGTATACATAGTGTTGTGTGTTCCACAGTTATGTCAAGTGTTCATGAGATGGACTGCCTGAGGGAAGAAACTGTTCCTGTGTCTGGCCGTTCTGGTGCTCAGAGCTCTGTAGCGTCGACCAGATGGCAACAGTTCAAGGAGAGAGTGTGCTGGATGTGAAGGGTCCCGAGTGATTTTGCCAGCCCCAGATTTTTTGCTCACTCTGGATGAGTACAGTTTTTGGAGAGTGGGGAGGGTTGTACCAATAATTCGCTCAGCAGTCCGGACTACCCTCTGTAGTCTTCTGAGGTCAGATTTGGTAGCTGAGCTGAACCAGACAGGTACTGAAGTGAAGAGGACGGATTCAATGATGGCAGAGTAAAATTGTTTCAGCAACTCCTGTGGCAGGTGGAACTTCCTCAGCTGGCGAAGGAAGTACAACCTCTGCTGGGCCTTTTTAACAATGGAGTCAATGTGAATGTCCCATTTCAGGTCCTGAGAGATAGTAGTGCCCAGGAACCTGATTGGCTCCACTGCAGTCACAGTGCTGTCCATGATGGTGAGTGAGGGAAGTGCAGGGGGTTTCTCCTGAAGTCCATGATCATCTCCACAGTTTTGAGCGTGTTCAGCTCCAGCCAGGTCTTTAACCTCCTGTCTGTAAACAGACTCGTTGCCATCCTGAATAAGGCCGATGAGTGTCGTGTCGTCTGCAAACTTCAGGAGCTTAACAGAGGGGTCTTTAGAGGGTGCAGTCATTGGTGTAGAGGGAGAAGAGCAGTGGGGAAAGAACACAACCCCGAGGAGCTCCAGTGTTGATCGTACGAGAGCTGGATGTGAGTTTTCCCAGCCTCACTAGCTGCTGCCTGTCTGTTAGGAGGCTGTTGATCCACTGACAGATGGAGGTGGGCACAGAGAGCTGAGTTAGTTTGGGCAGGAGGAGGTTTGGAATGATCATGTTAAAGGGCGAGCTGAAGTCCACAAACAGGATCCTCACATAAGTCCCTGGTCTGTCTAGATGTTGCAGAACATAATGCAGCCCCATGTTACTGCATCGTCTAAAGACATATTTGCTCTGTAGGCAAACTTAAAGAGGATCCAGCAAGGGTCCAGTAATGTACTTCAGGTGGGCCAGCACCAGTATTTCAAATGACTCCATGACCACAGACATTAGAGCCACAGGCCTGTAATTATTTAGTCATGTACAGTACAGACCAAAAGTTTGGACACACCTTCTCATTCAAAGAGTTTTCTTTATTTTCATGACTATGAAAATTGTAGAGTCACACTGAAGGCATCAAGGGCTATTTGACCAAGAATGAGAGTGATGGGGTGCTGCACCAGATGACCTGGCCTCCACAGTCACCGGACCTGAACCCAATCGAGATGGTTTAGGGGTGAGCTGGACCGCAGACAGAAGGCAAAAGGGCCAACAAGTGCTAAGCATCTCTCGGGGAACTCCTTCAAGACTGTTGGAAGACCATTTCAGGTGACTAACTCTTGAAGCTCATCAAGAGAATGCCAAGAGTGTCCAAAGCAGTAATCAAAGCAAAAGGTGGCTACTTTGAAGAACCTAGAATATGACATATTTTCAGTTGTTTCACACTTTTTTGTTATGTGTATAATTCCATATATAATTCCACGTGTTAATTCATAGTTTTGATGCCTTCAGTGTGAATCTACAATTTTCATAGTCATGAAAATAAAGAAAACTCTTTGAATGAGAAGGTGTGTCCAAACTTTTGGTCTGTACTGTAAGTTTGGATTTCTTTAGGATGGGGATGATGGTGGAGCATTTGAAGCATGAAGGGACTTCGCACAGCTCCAGCGATCTGTTGAAGATCTGTGTGAAGATGGGGGCCAGCTGGTCAGCACAGGATTTCAGACAGGCTGGTGTAACACAATCTGGGGCTGGTGCTTTTTTCCTTTTCTGCTTCCGGAAGACCTGGCGCACCTCGTCTTCGCTGATCTGAATTGCAGGTGTGGGGGAGAGGTGGGTTGCAGGAGGTGTGAATGGTCGTGTGGAGAGGTGTTCAGGGTGGGTGTGGGTTTTTTTTCAAACCTGCAGTAATACTCATTCAGATTGTCTGCCAGTTGTTGATTCTCCACGGTACTGGGGATGGTGTCTTGTAGTTGGTGATCTCTTTCAGACCTTTCCACACTGATGCTGAAGTCGCTGGAGGTGAACTGAGTCCTTAGTTTTTCCGAATAATTCCTCTTTGCCACTCTGATCTCCTTTTCCAGTGTGTATTTGGCCTGTTTATACAAGACATTGTCTCCCTTCCTGTAAACATCTTCTTTGGCCTGACGGAGCTGTCTGAGTTTGGCAGTGAATCAAGGCTTGTCGTTGTTGTAAGTTAGATGAGTACTGGTAGGAATGCACATAACTTCACAGAAACTGACATATGATGTTACAGTCTCTGTCAGCTTATCCAGATAAAAAGCCTTTATTCACATTCTGGCCATCTCAATAAACAATTAACATCTCAATAAATGCATCAGTGTGCAGAGCTTTAGGCATTTTGATCATGTCTGTGAATAAAGGCTTTTTAAAACTTTTTTGGGCATTGGATTCTTTTCGGTTTTTTTTTTGCCGTTATGATGTAAATGTTACCATAATCACAAACCAACATACCTCCCAGACAGCTTCAAATTGAAGTCCGTGCGAAGGTACACCCACTTACCGACATAGCAGCGGAGGAAAAGAGACAATGAGCCTGCGATTGGCTCGAGTCACTATCTGCAATGATGAGTGTGTTATCATGGCTTCACTGAGACACAACGGACCCCTGTGCCACTGTCATAACCCCAGTAATGGACTGTTCACTCAAGTATAACCTCCCTTTCACACTAGATCATTATGAGAGAAAATCTGTTTGCCCATTTTTTTATTTTTTTATTTTGTTGGATATTCAAGGCCCATCAAACATCAGCCACTCCATTAATGGCTGACCTAAACCATGCATGAACCATTTGCAAGCCAATAGTTCTCTCTCTCTCTCTCTCTCTCTCTCTCACTTCCAGTGTGACGTTTGACTGCTGAGTGTGAGAGGAGCGTTTGTGAGGGTATTGGAGATTGTGCTCGAGTGTTTGTTGAGAGCAAGTCTGTTTTCTGTTTCATGCTTTACTTTTTTCTTATTTTTTTCTATCTTTCTTTCTTTCTTTTTTTCCCTTCGGTATTTGTTTCTAATCTCTTAGGTAGAGGGAAAGGGCAGGGATAGGAAAGTTGCGGCTCTGAAGTCGCGTGCGTTTAGACGCCGGTATGGCGTCTGCTCCCGGGTCAGCACTGACACTCCGGCATGGTTGCAGGTGCGTGCCAGAGCCGGGAGTGATGGTAGAAGATCTGCTTCTGGTTATTGGGGAGCAGATCGGGTTTGAGAATATAGTGTCGGCATCACGTATGAATAAAGCTATTGTGGTGTTTTTGAAAACTGAATCGCTGGTTAATCAGTTGACAGCGAGCGGCCTGTGGGTTAAAGAAGCGTTTGTTGCTGTTAGCCCTCTATCCGCTCCGGCAACAAAAATTACGATCTCAAACGCACCTCCGTTTGTCTCAAATGAAGCAATTACAAAAGAGTTATTAAGGTTCGGGAAGATTGCGAGCCCAGTTAAAATGATTTCTCTCTGGTGCAAAAATGCAGCGCTCAAACATGTACTCTCTTTTAGACGTCAGGTCTATATGTTTCTTACTTCACCGACACGTACTTTAGAGGTTTCTTTCAATGTGACTCACGGAGAAAACTCGTATATGGTTTATGCGAGTACAGAGAGTTTGAGGTGTTACGAGTGCGGTATTTTAGGACACAAAAGTTTCTCTTGCCCTAATAGAGATGTTCAACGGCCATCCACATCTACAGCTAGTGATGTTGGACTTCAGAGAAATGATGAATCAGAGCAGAGGAGTGTGGAACAAGGTGAAGGAGTCACAGAAGAGGTGAAAAGACAAGAGGAGGTGAGTGAAAATAGTGTCAATGCTGGAGATGGGAATGTTATTGATGTTACTGATAGGAATATCTTGCAGTCTGGTGCTGCTGTGGCTGATGATGATGAGGATGATGATGATGATGATGATGATGATGATGATGAGGATGATGATATAATGGAGATGTATGATGGAAAAAAGGGAGTAATACAGGAGGTGAATGATGGAGCTCAGGCTAGAGGCTCAGAGGAGAACACTGTTGATGAGTTAGAATGTTTGTCACAGTTTACTGAAGATGCTATGGGAGAAGGTGAGCAGGATTCAGATAGACTAGAAGAGACTGGTGAAGATCTGTGCACTGTTGAAGAGATCAATGCTTTCCTAGATAAGACCAAAGGAAAAGCAGGGGTTGATGTTGGTAATTATTTCCCTGACATTGAAAAGTTTGTCAAATCCGTGATGAAGGCAAGAAAAGTGAATAGTCATGAAGAACTTTAACAACAAAAAAGATTTCGTCTGAAAAAACAAATAACTGCTATTAGACAAAATAGGAGAAGTGGAAGAATAACGAGGGAAAATACTAAACATTTATGATGTATTTAAGTATTGTCTTTTTTCTTTTCTGCCCCCCCCCCCCATTTCTTCTTATGGAAATCTTGCGGGGGGGATCTCTCAATATTAATGGGATGAGAGATGAGAATGGGAGGAAAAATGTGTTTTTTTTATCAGAAATGATACATTTGAAGGAGTTGAATGTTACTTTCCTACAAGAGACCCATAGTACATATGATAATGAAGTTGATTGGGGTTTATGGTGGAAAGGAAAGTATGTTTTGAGTCATGGGACTAATTTAAGTGCTGGTGTAGCTGTTCTTTTTTCCCCTACTATTAAAGCTAAAGTTTTATCTAAAACTGAAATGGTGCCCGGAAGGTGCTTAATAGTAAAGTCTGAAATTGGTAGTTTTAAGTTTTTGTTTGTGAATATCTATGCTCCTAATGTTGGAGTGGAACGAATACATTTTTTTTACTAAGTTAGAAAATCTTATCAAAGGACAAAACAATGATATAATTTTTTTTTTTTTTGGAGGAGACTAGAACTGTACTATTGATTTCACACTAGATAGAAATGGAGAAGAGCCCCATGCAATGTCAGCTGCCTATTTTCCTGGCGTTGTAAAAAAGTTAAAGTTCTTAGATGTATGGAGAGAACATAAACCCTTTTTAAAGCAATACACATGGGTGAATGTTTGTCATGGAAATATTTCTGCTGCCCGTCCGGATCGTTTTTATATATCTCAAAATATGAGGAATAGCGTTGTTAATACAAATATTATTCCTAAAGCTATTTCTGATCATAAATTAATAACTGTTGCTTTAGAAAGAAATAAACATGCTTTAGAAAGAAATAAACATAAGAGTTGTTTTTGGCATTTTAATACTAAACTTTTAGAAGATAAGCACTTTTGTGAAGCTTTTAAATTGTTTTGGGAGACCTGGAAAACAGAAAATTGTTTTTTTGAAAGTATTACACAATGGTGGGAAGTTGGGTAAGTGCATATAAGAGATTTCTTGCCAAAAATACACATCTCATTCTTCTTTTCACTTAAAAACGACTTTGGAGTGGCTGGAAACTGAGATTTTGGACATTGAAAAAAAAAAGACTGATAATGATGATGATAATCTAAAGGGATTATGGACTGAACAAAAAAGTCAACTGAGCTCAATCCTGAATGAAAGAGTTAAAGGAGCTCTCATAAGAAGCCGGTTTCTGACTGTAAAAGACATAGATGTTCCTACTACTTATTTTTTTAACTTGGAGCACAAAAAGGGTCAACAAAAACAGATGCATTTGCTGAAGGATGATAACGGATATGTCACCTCAGATCCGACAGAGATGCGTAGACTGGCCGTGGGTTTTTATTCAAAGTTGTATGCTGCTGAAAACTCAGATGAACATTCTAGGAATGAGCTACTTAAGGATCTTCCTGTTTTATCTGAAGAACACAAGGGTCTTTTAGAGGCTGAGCTAACTTTTGAGGAAATCACTTCGGCCGTTATGAGTCTCTCTTCAGGTCATACTCCAGGATTGGATGGACTGCCTGGTGAATTCTATAAAGTTTTTTTGGCCACTATTGGTGAAGATTATTTTAAAATGGTTAAAAAATGCTTTCTTGATGGAATTCTTACTACAAGTTGTCAACGTGCTGTTTTATCTTTACTCCCAAAAAAGGGTGATTTGACACTTTTAAAGAACTGGAGGCCAGTAGCGATTTTATGTACTGAATATGAAATAATTTCTAAATGTTTGGCTAATAGATTGAATAAGGTGTTACAAGAAATTGTGCATAAGGATCAATCTTATTGTATAAAGAATAGATCAATTACTGATAATCTTCACCTAATAAGGGATGTTTTTGATTTTACGCATTGTGATAATAATGTGAACTTGGGTTTGCTATCTTTGGATCAAGAAAAGGCTTTCGACAGGGTTGACCATGTTTTTCTGTTTGATACTTTGAAAGCTTTTGGTTTTGGGGATAATTTTATTTCAAAAAATAAGTTTTTATATAATGAGGCCTCATGTATGATTAAAATGGCGGGAGGACTAAGCATCCCAATAAAAGTAAAAAGAAGTATCAGACAGGGTTGTCCTCTCTCAGGACAATTATACAGTATTGTAATTGAACCTTTGCTGTGTAAATTGAGGAGAGGGCTAATGGGTCTACAGGTTAACACCCTACACTCCAACATTAAACTTTCTGCATACGCTGATGATGTCACAGTCATAATTCAGGAACAAAATGACATTCAGATGCTAAAGGAGGCTTTAAATTGTTATGGTAAAGCCTCTTCAGCTGTTGTTAACTGGGGTAAATGTCATGCTTTGTGGTGTGGAAGAGATTTTAAAGGTCCAGTACTTCCTGGTGGTTTAAATTGGGGAAGAGTAGGTTTTAAATATTTAGGGGTATTTATAGGGACAGAAGAGTACCAAAGAAAAAACTGGGAGGGCCTTGTGGAGAAAGTGTGTGCTCGGTTGTCTAAATGGAAGTGGTTGCTACCCCAGTTATCCTACAGGGGGAGGGTACTAGTTTGTAATAATTTGGTTGCTTCTTCTTTATGGCACAAAATGACAATAATTGAGCCTCCTGTTGACTTGGTGAGCGAGATCCAGCAGCGACTAGTGGATTTTTTCTGGTCAGGCCATAATTTGTTAAAGGTGGCGGTGTTGTATTTGCCTGTACTGGAAGGAGGCCAGGGGCTGATTGATGTCGCATCAAGAATAAAGGCCTTCAGAATCCAGACAACACGAAGATTGCTTTATGAGGAGGATGTAAGTTGGGCAGGAATTGCTTGTGCTCTACTGAGGAGAGCGGGAAACATGGGCCTAGATCTTCATCTCTTCCTTATGGATGTTAACAAGCTGAACCTTTCTGGACTGAGCCCTTTTTATAGATCAATTTTAAGATCATGGACACTTTTTAAGTTTTCACGGAGTGGAAATGGATCACAGAGTCTATGGCTGAAAGAAGAACCACTACGTTTTAATCTCGAATTGGATTTGGACATTTCTAAATCAGAGACTCTTAGAAAACCCATGTGGAAAGCAAATATTATAAAAATTGGTCATTTAATGGAAACTACAAGATGGATTACTGCGGAAGTTTTTGCTTCAAAACTGGGACTAAGATCAATCAGAGTGGCACAGACAATGTTGAATCAGATTTTAGAGTCACTACCACAGGACTATAGACTGGCAATGGAATCTTTTAATAATGAGGTGGATAAATGTGTGTTTCCAGAGCTAAGAGTCTCTGCAGAGACTGGAACTTGGCAAGAAAATAAAGGTAGCTTGCTATCCTTTAAAGCATCTCAGCTGTTCCGTGATGCTGGAAAGAAAGATATTTACACTCTGTATGTTAAAACATGGCATTTCAAAACACTAGAGAGTGTTAAAGAATCCAAATGGCAGGAGATGTTCGGGTTAGACGCTTCCCCTAAAGATAGCTGGAGGTCCTTGTACAAACCACCCCTGGAGAAAAGGTCTGGAGACCTTCAGTGGAGAATTGTACACGGTATTATAGCTACAAACAGATACAGAGCACACCTTGACCCACAGGTAGGGAGGGGTTGTCCTTTATGCGGTGAACAGGAAACAGTTTTTCATTTGTTTCTAAAGTGTGAAAGGCTTCAGCCTCTTTTTTACAAATTGGAAGAGTTGTGTAATACTTTGGGGGAAGTTTTAACACCAGTTTATTTCATTTATGGACCAAAATTTAGTAGAAATAGAAGGGAAGTTCATGTTTTAATTAATTTCTTATTTGGGCAGGCAAAACTAGCAATATGGTTGTCACGGAAAAAGCTTTTGAATGGTGATGGATCAATTGATGTGGTGTCCATTTTAAATGGATTAGTAAAATCTCTAATTAAGATAGAATTTACTTTCTATAATTTGATCAATGATATTGAATTGTTTAAAAACAAATGGGGAGTAAACCAGTGTTTTTGTGATGTTGTTGATGGTTGTTTGGAAATTTATATTTGAGTGTAACTGTGTGAGGAAATGGTTTTTTTTTTTTCTTCTCCTCCTGTAAATATCATTGTTTATGTTAAGAGTTAATTGTTGTTAATTTATTCTTTGTAAATAAATATACCTTTAAAAATCAAAATCTCTCTCTCTCTCTCTCTCTCTCTCTATATATATATATATATATATATATATATAGACTCAGTACCAAGAAAATGTTCAAAGCATTATACTATTAAGAAGATTACATCATAATTATGAGATTAGGAGGCTCTGTTATTCGTCAATGAAGCACAGAGAAGAGTTTGTGCGGTAAGAGAGAGAGAGAGAGAGAGAGAGAGAGAGAGAGAGAAAGAAAGAGAGTCAAAGTATGTGGTAAAAGCCAGACCCCATCATGTCTGGTCTCCCAGGTCTCGACCTCAACAGTTTTGTTGTCCATAAGGCTGCACTTCACTTTTAAACACTGTTAATGAGGAGCTTAACACCTTTCCAACGTAATATTAAATTATTATTATTAAATATTAATAGTTATTAAATATTAATATTAAATATTCAATTTTAAATGATGGGAAATATTTAACCTCTGGTCTGCAGGGGCAAGATGGTGAGGCGGGATATGAGGATCAATTTTCAGAAATGATCAATGTTTAAACTGACTACAAAGGTAAATATAAAGCTGAGGTTTTTAAAGGAGGAAGTAATTTGCCACTCACTTTACAAAACAGAATTGCTAGAATAAAAACCCAAAACATTGGTGCTGAGCAAATAAATCTGAACAATCTCTTAAAAAATAAATTGCTTATCTGATTTATTTTGTTTATGCTGGCACAGAGGGATGTTTTTTTTATTGTATGTTAACTGGTGTGACAGGACACACACACACACACACACACAATGTTTTCAAAAGAGGTCTCTCATTCTCATTAATGATGCATTTATTTAATTAAAAATACAATAAAACTGATCAGGAGCCATTACTCCAGTCTTCAGTGTCACATGATCTTTCAGAAATCATTCTATTATGATGATTTGAGGCATTCATTCAACAATAAAAAACAGGCAGACTTCCAAGATGATTTCTGTGATCTTGTAATATTTGAAGATGCATGTGACATTTTGAAGAAGAAAAAAATCAGTTAAACAGTAGCCAGCAAAAGTTTCCTGGAGTGTCCAGTAACCTCTAAACATTCACAAATGTTAGTGCACGAAAACACTTTTGCCCATGGGGCAGGAAATCCCATGATTCTGTAGCAGGTCACAATGTTATCATGCAGTCTGACTCACAGAGGGGCTGACAAACTGAACTCTTTCTGTTTACCTCTGCTCTACTTTATGAACGAGTCAACTAGTCGTTTTAGTAGAAAATGAGACTAGTAAATGGTGCCTAGTGAACACAACCCTGAACTAGCAGGAACAAACAGGGTTCCTATAGACCAGCTCGTCTAGTAGTTGTTCAGACAAGCTCACAGCTAGTCGATCATGAAAATACGTAGCCATGCGCATCTCTCCTTTCCTTTCCTGGTGTGCATTAACGGCACGCTGAGATGTCAGCTCTGTCCCAGTCCCTGCTGATTGCTAATGAACCCCATGCTTTGCTTTCACAGATGTTCCTCCTTTGTGCCGAGCCAAGAGAAAGACTGTGTGTGTGTATGTGTGACCTCTGTGTGCGGCATTGGGCTCGTGGCGTGTATCAGAGCCAGTTATAGAGACAGTGCCAGGTGTGTGCACTGCCTCCATCCCTTTATCAGCACAACATCAGAGAGAGAGAGAGAGAGAGAGAGAGAGAGAGAGAGAGAGAGAGAGAGAGAGAGAGAGAGAGAGAGAGAGAGAGAGAGAGAGAGAGAGAGAGTGCACAAGCTGTGAGAATGAGAAAAGGAGAGCAGGGGTCTGGAATGAAGTGAATGCTCCAGGAAAATGAGAGAAGTTTATGTAACAAATGGCAAATGCAGCTGATTAGAGCAATGAAGAAAAGGGAGTACAAGACCAGAAAGATTAAACTAGAAGACTGGAAGTAAAAGGTAGTAGACTAACCACTTAAATGTGGGTGTTCACAGGTTTGCTTACACACACTTTGTGCAAAATTATCCATAGAAGTTAGCTGACGAAATCATGTTTTCAAAGCTAGAATGATTCATAAATAAAGTCAATTATTTTGTATTTATTTTAAAATATTGCATTTAAAATAAAGACTATTCCGGCTTATATACATATTTATTTATTAACTGATTTATTTATTCATTAATTCCAAAAAAACAAAAGGTTCCACAACAATATTCCACACTTGTCGATATGTGTTCATAATGTACTTATTGATAAGGATTTTTAAAAATATATTTTACTCACAATTTCATAAGCAGTAAACTGAATTAAAATACAGTTTTATTTTTGATTTAGATTATTTTTAAAAGCTAATTTGAATGCTTGTTTTATCTCATTCAAAAGTAATTCATCTTGGATGACTGCTGAGGGCCCCTAGTGGGCCCCGGCCCCCTGGTTGAGAACTACAAGTCTTTGGTATGTCATTAGATAACTAGGTAAATTTGTCTTCACTAGTCAGTCTGTTCTTTGGGTACTTTTATGGCATTACACAACACAAAAGTGGAAGGGTATACAGTTTTTGTCCCTCTCTTTGATTATTTAATGGCAAAAACTTTGAAATAGCACAATGCCTGGAGGTACTGCCTGGTGTGTGCGAGCAGTTGTCTGAAAGCATATAGGTAACTTCCGCCTATTGGCTGCACTGTGCAAATAGGTAAGACATTTTGCAGCTCTGCAGTGCCTCGTCAATAAACACCATTCTAGAATATCAGATATAGCAGGGGGGCTCGACCACTTAATGATACTGGTGATAAAGTCCTCAACTGAACCGAGGGAAACTAAATGACATCTGCCAGATCATTAAATGTTATTAGACGTAATTTTTTCTTTCAGATTGAGCTGTGTGCACAGAATGTTCTTGGTCTCTGGACTGCTCACCCCTGTAAAAAAAAACAAAAAAAAAAACACACACACAAAAAAAAACAGGATGCCTGGCAGGATCTTTTGTGTAGGTTGCATGCTGTTTTTCTCACCAATTTTTCTTCCTGTTTTAACTAAAGACTGATTTGGCTTCCGGGGAAGTTAAATATAAGCTTGCACGGCTGTTTTGTAAACAAACTCTATAATGCGACCACAAAACACTTACAGGAATAGTTTACCAAAATATCTAAATTCTTTTATCATTCACTCAACATTTATTTAAAACTGACAAGAATTTCTTTCTTCAGTAAAACATAAAATTTGAAATTCTGAATAATGAGCTGGTTGTTCTTTTCCTTGGAATTATAGTGGATGGGACGGGGAGTGAAGCTTTTCCGTAAATAAATGAAATAAATAATAACAAAAGTGAAACTTTTTGGTGCTTCTGCATCTCTTTTGAAGCTTGAAAGCTTTATATTATCTGAATGAAAAAGTTTGGAAATAACATGGGGGTGTGTAGATAATGACAATTTTTGTTTGCAGGAATCTGAATGAGCATTTATATTAAAATAAATGACTTGACTCTGAGCAGGAAACCCTTAAAATTAAACTACACAGTATAAAGCAATAGGTCTGATTTTATCTGAATAAGCACCATAATCACTCAACCCTTGAGTAGGCACAGTGGAAAAGAATTTGAGTTATTAGATTATTTATATTTTTTCCAGTCACACCTCTTAAGAGAGCTGTAGGATAGTATGTTGAGTTGTCTAATGGTTCTGAGCCTCCACCTCTGCTTGTCTAAGGTTGAGCATCATCACTTGTCTTCAGTGTCCTGCACTGTTCCAGATAAGGAATGCAGCACGCCAGACCACCCATGGCTGCAACATACACAGACAGAAGAACCCCCCTTCCATCCTCAAGCCTCAGTGTTTCAACAGTGACAACACCTTTGTTGCTGGGAAACGCTGGCACTGTCCCCTTGAACTTTCAACATTCTCCTGCCTCCCCTTCTAAAACACTGTGAGCTGTCAGTGGCTTGTTTACATTTACTGACTTCTTAAACTTACACATACAAAACTTGAATGGGACAAGTACAGCGCTCTGGGGAACTTCGCTATTAGACAGCACCAATAAGCTTACTAAGAATGAAGATGAATATGCAAAAACAAGTTTAATATTCTTCAAAATATCCTCTTTTTGTTAGAAAGTCATACAGGTTTTAAACTACTGTATCCCCCCTAGATACACAAAAATTTAGCAACTGTGAGATCTGAGTTTAAGGGAGTCTGCTTTTCACTGGATAGTTAAACTGTCAACAAAAATGAGAGGTGTAAATACAGCAGCCTAATCGCATCTTATTGTTGACAATCCAGTTTTGACAGTTAAGAACATCTGGGGCTTTTCACATAACTTTAATCCAAAAGACATGCACCCCAACAAAACACATTAAAGAAATATGTAAGGTGGCAAATCAGACTGAAGATTTGCACAGGGCAAAAGACCCATGCTTTTCTTAGAATGGGATTTTTGGTGCCATACTTCTACACTGGATGCTAGAACAACATCTCAGACAAATCTCAATTTCCACATGCAGTATAGAAGACTGTCTTAACCACCCCATATGCATTCAAAGCCAAGCACTCGAAAGATTTTCACAAAGCTGTTGGGATAATAAATAATGCAATAAATATGAGTAATAATTTATAACAGATGGATATATCTCAACAAAACATTTCTGGATCATTATTTTTGGATCTATATCAACAGCTGTTTTATTTGATGATCTAAACACAACAAAAAAGTGCTCGCTCTGAACAAGAAGAGAATTCTTCATGTCCCAATTTTTGCCTTGTATAACAGTGAACAGCACCCTGTGTAGTCATTCCATTTTCAATTCAGTTGTCAAGTGCGTGGAATGCAGTGCAACAGAAGCTGAATTAGAGTACTTTTCTGATTTTCATTTACTGTACTAGAGTTGTTTAACACAGAACATTGTTAATTAAAATACCCTTTTGTTTCCTTCTTGTTCTCATGTATTTTCTCTCACCAAGCCTTCCAAACACACCTCACTGCCCTTGCTCTCAGGAGTAAAAAAGTGTATAGAGTCAGCTATAATCACTTCACCAACGAGACCAACCATATATTTCCTGTTTACTACGAGATATTGCACTTTTGTCCTTTTTTACACTTTCTAACACTGTCGTGAGAGGAGGCCCTTGCACACTGTAAACGTGTCTCCTGTGGATGGCTTCTCTTACAGGCATCCAAAAGTGCTTCTACAGCACACCCACAGTCTATCTACACATTAGCCATGAAGTTGTTCTATGGGTTTACTTTAAATCTTGCTCTGCAGAGCTTTTGTTTGTTTGGAAACTTGATAAATTGCACCGGCAGATCACAACACCGCCAGCTGCGCTGTAGACTGATGTCCTTGAGTGCAAAGTTTGTCATGAGTTTGTTGTCCCGCCACACGATTCAAATCAAACTGTAGCCGCATAAAGCCTGTGTCAACACCAAACAAGGTGATAATGCTGC
Source organism: Carassius carassius (assembly GCF_963082965.1). Classification (NCBI taxonomy): domain Eukaryota; kingdom Metazoa; phylum Chordata; class Actinopteri; order Cypriniformes; family Cyprinidae; genus Carassius; species Carassius carassius. The sequence goes on along the minus strand of NC_081780.1, from coordinate 13,869,959 downwards.
CCTCTGTGGGACTGACTACAAACGTGTCCAAACAGGCAAGTGGGTATAAACAAATCCACATATACTGAATGAATGCACTCTGACATGCCATTGGATTATGATATTCACTAGCCCCACCAAAACTAGACTGTCAGGAGAAAGTAAGTACTCCCTCAGGCTCTTCAGCCCTTTCAAAGTGAGTTGAAAGACCTGAGTGGACAAGCCCACATTAGGACTAATTGTTCCCCTGTGATCAGTCAGGAAGGGACAGGTGGGACATTTCTTTTTATTTAAGGAGACAGAAAAACATTTAAAAAATCAGTCACATGACATACAATAACATTATTAAAATTCAAATATAGTGCCTTCTCTGTTGAGAATTAATGACTAGTCTTAACATTCTCACTGCATTTTTAACAGCAAACTAAAGTGAAAAGACAAGTATAGTCTTTCTTCTCACTAAAGAGCATGACACTTGAGTGAACAGTGTCTTAGGTCACAGAGCACTGAGTTAATAATAAAACACACTTCCCTTCTTTCTTGGCCCCGCTGCCCTGCAGCAACCCTGAACATGCTTGTGACCGCTGCACCAGAAACCCTGCTTAGTCAACCACAACCCTGCTTTGAAGTTAGCACACACTTCCTGCAGGTTACAAGAAAATACTGCCTTTTAGGATCTGAAAATGAGGGGTCTACTAAATCTCAAATGAATCTGCTTGGCGGGATTTTTTGAAAGATTCTCACTTCCTTCACTCAAAAGCACCCCGCCTTCATTCTGTCTCCGCTCTGGTTTCCAGCCAAATGTAAAGCCAAAATTGCTTTCAGAAACCTTGGCATGCTTTTGTTTTGAATGGGAAGGAGTTCAGTGCAATCCATACTTCTCTATCATTTGCTAGCAACTGTGCTTTTTTTCAATATAGAGATGCCTGAGAAAAAAGCAGTAGAGCAGGGGGGAGACACCAACCATCTATCTGTAACTGAGCACCACACGTGGGGGATAGGAAGTTAGTGTTCTGCACCGCTCCACTACACACAAGGGTTTCTCAGGTGGCCGAATCTCCCCTGCAAGCACCCCCCTAAAACTGCCCTCATGCTTCATTTCACAGATAAAGATCTTAATAGCCTCAGAAAAACTACTACAACAGCCAGCTTGCAAAATGGAACTATCAGCCACATGAATGGCATGGTTTGTAATGATAAACTAGTCATGCTCAAGCAGTACACAATTCAGCAGTGCGAGTTTTCTTGCAGATATTAAAGGGATAGTTAAGTCATAAAGTAAAATTCTGTCATTATTATGTCACTCTCATTTTCTATGACATAGGTAATTAATTCTATAGTTAAAAAATAATAACTTCGTTTGGAATGACATGAAGGTGAGTAAATAACATAATTTTCATTTTTGGAAATAAATAAATACATCCAAATGTATAAATATGCACTACAGCTTAACTGCTACCACATAGAATACAAATGTCTAGACATGACAGATCTATGGCACCTGCTAAAATTTTGCAGTGGTGAACCGGGCATCTAGCTGGTCTATTTCCAAACATGCATGAAATCATAATTCCACAAGAAGAGTTACCAGCTTGAGGCAACATGAGAGCCACCTGTAGAGCGAATCAGTACCTGCTCCAAACACCAACCCAAACACAGCACATTTTAAATGCCATCATCAGTCTCACTGACCTTACAGATCTTGCTCTCCTCTGCCTCTCTGCTACTACGTGCCAAAGTTGTGGCTGGAGCCGGGACCAAGCTTGACCTCCTATCATGGATCTCCGTCTTGAGTGACAGCTGACAGGAGAGCAAAGAAGATTCTGTGACTCTGAGCTCCGAGCTCCTGGGTGAGAGTCCATGTGCCATGCTGCTTCTCCCAGGATTGGGGATGGGCAGTGCAGTGTGGATGGGTTTGGACCCCACAGCTGGCTGCCGGAGTTTCGATGCAATGCCAACTACCGGCATAATCCCTCAGAGTGCAAGTCGGAGAGAGAAATAAGGAGGGGAAAAAGTGGAGGAGTTCTCTCTTGTGGTTTTCTCCCACGAGAGAGAGAGAGAGAGATAGCCCTGGATCTGCTCTTAACGTCTGGCAGGGACTGTAAGATGTGGGAGGGGGCGAATGGTCTCTTAGAGAGTGCTGTTAGCGGGAGAGAGCGCGGACACGCTCATTCTGTTGCCGACAGCGTGTGCTGCTCTCACTTACTGAGAAGGCTCCTCCACTACACATTATCCCCTCCTCCTCTCTCTCTTCCACTCCTCCTCTGACAGAGTGCCACTACACAACCAAACAGCTCTCGGGGGCGTGAACTTCCCTGGAAGGTAACCACCACTCTGCTCTCTTCACTGTCTGATTACCCAGACCTGAGTCTCTCTCACATGCACACACATGGATCTAACTCTCTGGTTCCTCCTCTGTCATTTGAAGAACATTCCACAGCAACACGTCACACTTCGAATGAAACTGTCAAAACAGTCTCTCAGTAACCCAGCTTAGTTTGGTGGACATAGACACCTCGCACTGGCTGCAGTTGGATCAACTGAATCCAGTGATGAAAGAATGAGTGCAAAAAGAACACTCCAAAGACAGGGGAAACGTCTAAGGTTGTTTGGAGTGAAAGTAAGTCTGTATATATGTGACGTCCAACACAAACAGATATTGGAGAAGGTCTATTCTTTTTAATCCTGAAACAATCCACATTAAAGTTGTTTGTCTGGTTCCCTGGATTTAGCTGCCAAACTCCAATTCGCTGTGTCTAGTTTCCTTTTTTTGTGCTGTCAACTTTACTTTCACTCTCATCTCATCTATCATCCCCACCCAGTTAATGGAAACAGTTGGTGAAGAATCAGAAAGACAGGAAGGCTCGGAAAGGTGGACTGACAACAAAATTTGTGTTAGACAATTTGCACACATTTGTGGCGGGTGAAGAGAAGAACCTGAGAGTGGCGCTGACAGCACTGGCACTGACCTCCCTGCTAATTCATGTCAAATAAATAATCAGGGCATTTTCTTGTGTTTAGCCCAGGAGATATGATTCATTTCACATGAACAGAAGACAGACAAATGATCATTGAACAGTCTGTCATTTTGTACCTGTCAAAATGTCTGCATACATGGATTTTCAATGGTGGTGTGAAACTGAGCAGCCCTTGATGTATTAAAGACTTTATTAAGTGGGCAAAATATGACATGTACCATGGTTTTTAACAGCCGTTAGCCCGGTGTGAGACTTGAAAGGGAGTGAAAGTTTTATATGGAAAGAGCTCATCTGGTTCAGTTTAAAAGCAGGGATGTGTGGAGGAACAGCAAGGATTTCCACCACATCGGAACACTTTAACACTGCAACGTCCAGTTCCTAAGCCTACACTGAGCACCTAAAGTTTATTTAATACCTCAAGGGATAGACTCAACACTCACAAAACTAAGCCTATGTGTATGTCTGTTTGGTATATTTAGAATCAAGTGCATTTAATGAGATGATGAACATGTTCCTCCTTCATTAACATCATATTTTACTGTAGAGTGCATTCCAACGATTTTGCAAAGCAATGAATGACACCTATACCTTCAATCTGAGAAAATTATATACAATTATATATTGAAAGAAACTGCTGTGATTTACTCTTCAGTATTCCAGGTGCTCAGAGAATTCAACACAACAGTGAAGCAGGATTTACATTTTCATGTCTTCCGTGTAGAGTTCACCAAGCCATTCTGGAAAGCACTGCTGAATGCTGTACTTCAAGCTACCCGTGTTTTCTGAAGGCGCTGCGGTGAAGCTGAGCTAAAAATCTGCCACTAACTGCCTTGGAGAAGCCAAAGTCAACAGGAGCAGAGCAACCTCCAGGTTCAGTTCCATCTGAGCTCGGTAGGTCATGGCTAGTGCGCTGTTCAGACATTCGGCAGCATTTCTCCACATCAGAGCCCATTCTCTTAACGAGCTGGTTAAGTGGGGACAAAGATCATAAAACATGATTTGGATGTTGATGGGAATGACAGCAATATTGTTGTTGATGCCGCAGGGTGATGATGGTAATCATAGAGTTTGCTCCCTCGGGCTTGTCTAGTGATGCACAGTTGACAACTGTGGCTTGTACCTCTGAAGTACCATAATTCCTATAACAAACAATGCGTCTTATGAGATTGGCCATGGGCAATGCTCTTTGGAAGAGGCTAGGAGCCCTGACAAGAGCTAAATTTACAGCCTTAATCTCTATTTCTGAATGTGGGCTCAGCAGAGTTGCTCAATTCTAGGTAGCCTCCAAAGCCACAGTGGAGTATCTTGTGGCAGGGAAAAAGGGCATTCCAACAGGACCGGGGGAAGGGGTGGGCTGAGGGAGAAACCTCAAGATTTTCGGGTTGGGGGAGAATTATGGAACACGCAAAAGCCACAGCCCAAGAGAGGAAATAGGAACTCAGCAACTCAAGACTCAAACCTCCTGGCCAAGCATCATAGTGTATGATTAAGTCAACTTGCTGCTTTCCACGAAAGAGCCTGAAAGTAAATCTGCTGCTGTGTTTGCTGAGATACTCTCTTTTCTTTCTGTCTGATAAAAGCAGGGGTTCAGCATTATACAATGAGTCCAAGCATGCATTGGGAAATCACCAGCTGACTTGCTCCCAGTTGCCACATTCATCCATGAATCGGAATATTGTGAGAGGCCTGAAGCTTTGCAGTGACCGTTTGCAGAAAAATAAATACCAGGCAGAACCAAAGCAGTGGTTCCTGATTATACGGAACATCCCTGTGTGGGACCTGACGTCAGAGAGTGGCCTGCGCTCTCTGTGAAAACAAGCAGGGTGAGAGAGATGGCAGAAAGAGAGACTGAAAAAGAGAACAAGAGAGGGGTTGACCCTCTTGCATCCCCTCTGGACCTTCCCCTGTCAAAACAAATCCCTTGAGAGGCTGATAGTCACGCACCTGGTCCCCACCACAAGCACATGCTTATCTCGCCTCTGCATATAGGATGTCATGGAAATGAAAACACACACAGGGTGCTGGAGTCATGGATTCCTACTCTCCAGTGAACCTTTGATGCCCTCAATGGGCTCTCACCCTCTGCCTGATGGGCTACAGGTTCTAGAGATAAGCTTTATATGGCACTATGATCGTATTCATTTTTTCATCATTAGCATCAGAAGAGCCATGCTAATCCTCAAGAAGACTTCTAGTCTGGAGTGAATCATAGAGTATCAAGACATGACAAGGGTTAGAGGTGATGGAAGAACATCTCTTCAATTTATTATTTGTCGTTTCTTCTTCGTATTGAAGTCTTGAGCTCTTAAGGCCACCATGATGGAGAAAAGTAGTGAAACAGATTGAAACAATTCATTTTAGTGGGAGCAATTGCACTCTATTTTGGATTCAAAGGGGTGGGAACAAATGGAATGTGAACTATCCTTTTTTCAGACGGCCAAACTTATAAACACGCATTTAACAAAAATGTCAAAGAAATTCCAGCTGCCCGGAGAACATGTTTGGAGCGGGTGGCTTGGCCACAACCCAAATAGGAGTAGGTGGAAACAGTACTACATTCAATCAAAGCCGCATCCTGCTTCCCAACAGGAAATCTTCTACTTTCACCCCAAAACAGTGCTGCCACTGTCCTTATTTGCAGTCAATTTCAGATCGTCTACAACAATCAAACCTCAAAACCTGCTGAGTAATCAAGGGTCAATGATATATAACCATGTATTTGATAAAAAAAAAAAAAAAAAAAAAAAAAAAAAAAATATATATATATATATATATATATATATATATATATATATATATAAATATATATATAAAAAAAATATATATATAAAATATATATATATATATATATATATATATAAACTGGTATAACACCTGTGCCAAAATCTCAGCAATGAACTCTTTTCAATTATGTTGGTTTTATGTAGCTTAACACACTTTTATACCATATTAAAGAAAAGCTAAAGAGATAAATAATCAAGTTAAACAACTGTATTATAAATGTAAGTATACACATCTTAGTCACTACTAAAAATAATTTAAAGCAAATCTTTTTCTAAGAAACCACAATGGTCCAATTATTCTTTTAACAATGTTAAATTCCTCATTATGATTTTATGACTTGTATTCCCTTTCGACTACTGAATTGAATTCTTCAAAAAATATACTCAGGTCATTGTAAATTATATAAAACATAAGTGCACAATAATATAATAAAGCCGTGCAGACCTTACTCCAGATTCTGTGCAATTTCTTTTAGATAACAACTATGGTCTTCCCCTATCAGTCCGCATGTCTTGGTATCTCCCTCTGTTTATTTCTGCTGCCAGATTTTGACTCTTTCTTAACATTTTACAGCTGGTTTTGATAAAACCCAAGCAGGGAACCAGTGCCTTACCATTCAGAACAATAAGCGAAAGGCAGGGATGTACAGGAACTACAAATGTGTCTATTGTGGCCTAAAAATAACATGAAAAGGGAGGTCAGCCATCATTCCGGACAAGAGAAAGAGGCCACTGGGCTCAGTCCCAACTAAAGATCCCAGCAGAATAACACTAACATGCACAATAGTAGATCAGTGAACACTCAGCTGCCCAGGAGTCAGCAGTTATGTAGCCAAGGTCAGAATAACAAACATAGACAAACTGTTAAAGGTCTGGCCCTCTATGAGACTGACTGAGAGATTATTGGATCCAGAAATGTGCACACCAGACATTGTGAAAATTAGATGGAAAGCTATGTAAATAAAAACACACTGATACTGTAGATCATTCAGAGAGAGCAGAAATGCTGCTGTAATGCTTCTCTGAGGCTCTATTTCAAACCCAGAGCCGGACAGTAACGGAGTACATTTACTTGAGTACAGTACTTAAGTACAATTTTGAGGTATCTGTACTTTACTCGAGTATCATTTTTGAGGAATACTCATGACTTTACTCAAGTACATTTGAGAGGCAAATATTTTACTCTTTCCTCCGCTACATTTCTATCCATGACCGTAAGTACCCGTTACTTCTTCGGCCCCGTCCACAAGGAGACGGAGCTTACCCCAATCCGATCTTTTTTTTCTCGTCTCAAGAAATATTCGCGTCCACACGAAACCATAAAACGATGTAGTATACATGCCAGACCAACATGTGGCGCTGTAATTCTGCCACAGAGATAAACTTAAAGCGGAGATGAAGACATGGCCTATTCGTACATTCTTGATAAACCTTGCGCGTGGTTCACAAACAAACATGGAACAATAATATTAGTTAATAAAAAGACATTTGTTCAGTGTTTGTTCATGTTTTTGTTCATGTTTTTGTTGCTGTTATGGGACGTAGTGGTGTCTGACTAGGGGCGTGACGTGGGCTGATGACGTCATCGTTTCAGAAAATATACGGATTCACCATCCAGATGAAAACGCAAAGGCAGCGTTTTCAAATTTATCAACTCTGGGCCACGGTTTAAAAAAAACATCGGTTTCACTGTCCCAAAATGCCGGATCCATGTAGACGAAACGCCTATCGTTAGCCGAAAAGGCCACGACTTCGGGCATTTGCATTTGCTTTGTTCTTGAGTATGCGGTGTGTTTAACACAGTCAGGTTCAAATGTGGGTGCAAAAAATCTATTAAAACTCTAGCAGAGGTTTGTCAGAGCGTTGACATTGTGCTATTGCCTTGTGGGCAAGTGAGAAATGTTAAATAAAGCAACATGGTAAAAAGATGAAAAAGACTTGATTTTACTTTCAATTCCTTTTACATTCTCCAAGGCATTAACATTAACATTTTTCATAACTCCATGTAGGACGTTTCTGTACATAAATGTAAGCACTGTGGCAGTAGTAATGGAATATTTAGAAAATGTACTCTTGTACTCTTGATACTCAAGTACTTTTAAAAACAAGTATTTCAGTACTTTTACTTAAGTAGACATCTGACTGTAGTACTTGTACTTGAGTAAAATGTAGCAAGGGGTATCTGTACTTTTACTCAAGTAATGAAGCTGTGTATTCTGTCCGCCTCTGATTAAACCCTAACATATTACATCGGCACACACACAGCTGGCTCATCAGTAAATAGTCTAGTCTTTTCACATCAACACTAACACACCAGCCTGCATTCCGAGGTGGCTTATCCTGGCACAAGTTTCTTTTAACAAACAGCATGGAGTCACAGCCATCCAATGCCTTACAGGGTAAAAGCATTTACCAAAGCCAAGGATGGGTGGCTGACAAATGACAGCTAAACGTAACCTCATATAGCAATACCTCAGCACTGAGTCATTAAAGTGCAATTTAATAATAGTAATAATAATAATTCCTTACATTTATACAGCACTTTTCTGGGCACTCAAAGCACTTACAGAAGGGGGGAATCTCCTACTAATAATAATAATAAATTAATTAATTAAAAAAGAACAAATCAGGTGATCAGTTAATCACAATAATTATATAATTTATTATAATCATATATAACAAACAAGCAAACAAGTAAGTAAATAAATAAGTAAATGAATATAATAAAATCAGGTGGTCATTTAGTCACCTATATGATTTTTTTTTAAAGAAATAAAAAAAAAATAAAAGAAATACAATAACAACATAAAAACAATAAATGAATACATTATTTTATAACTAAAAATAAACAGCTGCAAAAATGTGTCATTCAAAAACCACATGCCTTTTATGTCACAACCTATTAAAACATTACTCTAGAATTAATGCTATTTACATTTAGACAACTTAAACGTAAGGTAGTAAAAACAGCCTGTTTAATCAAATACAGTCATTTAAAACTATGGTTACTTTGAAAAGTTTCTGGTGCAAGAACTCTTATTAGTTTGCTTTAATGGGGGGAAATGCTATGAATAAAAAGAGCCTCTGATACATGACATGTCTATAAATTTTGGAGCCTCCAGGTTGTGTTTAGAGCACACTCTCCCCCTATGTAAACAGGTCTGTTGCATCTGTTTTTATTTTAAACATTCTTTTATACTAGATGCCCCCCCCCCCAAGAATCATTATAGTGTTTGCTGTGGAAATCAGCATGTGTGCCTTGTAAATAGCACTCAGTCTCACAGTTTCTCCATGCGATAAACATACAGTGCTGTCACCTGTGGCTGCATCTCCTGCTCATTACAGATCGCTCATAACACTGGAGCTGTGCTCCCAGAGAGAGAGATTCTGATTAAAGGCTCTGCAAATGAGCCCGCGCTCCTGTGGTACTCTGCTATCAGTTCCTTGCACCAGCCTCAGCACCGCAGCACCAGATGTGGAGACACTGGGTCATTACTGGAGGCCTCCCATGTGGTATGTGCTAACTGTCTTCCAGCTCATTACATGGAAAAGCTCATGGGAAGTCGTGGCCTAGTGGTTAGAGAGTTTGACTCCTAACCCTAGGGTTGTGGGTTCGAATCTGAACCACTTCAGGCCTACGAGAGCCTGGTCTAAGCCTTAGACGGCACACGCACAGACATTTAAGAAACAAGTGATGTGTACCCTGTTGAAAAAAAGCCTGTTCCTGCCAGGCTTCTTGACCAGTTAAACATTAAAGAATGTGCTGGTCGACCAACTGTAGCAGCTAAATCTTGCTGGTGAACAGCCTGGCTTAAAGGGGTCATATGATGCTGATTATTTGGTGTAATGAAATATGTTTATGTGGTTTAAGGTAAAAAAAAAAAAAAAAAAAAAACATTATGCGAACCATTCAAACAATTCAGTTTGATTTGGTGAACTGGTTCGACTGGTTCACTAAGAAGATCTAGTTAAATAGAAAGATTTGTTCGCGATCCGGACATCACTAGACAAGACAAAACCAATACAGCCCATTACAAACGAGGCATTTGTTGTTAGGTGTGTGTGGTTGACTGTTAATTTTATAAATAATATCTCTCTGGAGATATTACTCCAGAGAGAATCTGAACTTTACAGATCTTCTTTATGCACCAAAAGCTTTTAACACTCCAAAGAGAAAGGAAAAATTGAAACCGCATCATATGACCCCTTTAAGGTTTTCTTTGAGACATGTATCATGCTCTCAGGCTTCTATACAATTTCAGATGAAATATTTGTAATCATTTTTTAAATCTTTTTATTAATTCAATGGATAATCAGGTATTGCTGGATATTGATTTGTTTCATTTGTTCCATCTGAGGTTGAGGGAGAAAACTAGGACTAGTTTGCAAAAGTAGGTTTTTAACATGCTCACCAAGTTTCATTCTGTTTGGCCTCTGTTAACCTTGTCCAATAGGTGCTTAAACTTCATTGGCCAATGGAAATGTTTTTTGATATACACAAATGTCCTCATAGACCTTTGTGGCACTTTGGATACTGCAAATAAATTTTCAAGTCAACTATTTTCACTGTCTAGAGAATCTTTCTGCATTGGCTTGGTTACAATAAGGCAAAAAAAAAAAATTAGGACTATCTCGCAAAAGTAGGTTTTGGTTGGTAGAGGTCTGTAAGCTGAGTCCATTCAAGCCAGACTCTGGCCATTTTATTTAAAAAAATTTGCACAGATCGGGATTGGATCAGACTCAGGCTTATTTAGCTTCTCTCCTTTTATTGAGCCCATATATGAGCAAAGCACACATAGAATACTTGATTAAATATTGTTATTTTGATTGCATTATAAATATTATACATCGGCTATGCAATATGTAATGCATATTCGCACACATTAGCACACAAGTGACAGTTGACCATGCACAACATCAAAGAGAAGTTGGAGCGTGGGGAGTTACTAAAGTTCCCAATGCTTCATGAAAAGCTGCATTTTGGATCATACATGCATTTGAAGATGATCCTGACTCGCCATCTTCTCAATGGATGCACCTTTAGTGAGAAATGCATCTTTAGGGATTTTATAATGAAAGCAATTTTGTTTTTGATTTGAATTATTTTGCTTTAAAGTAGTAACTCAAAACGTTCTATAGATATATTTATTTTGAGTCCACACAAATAAAAGTACACCCTTTACAGTTCAGAACAATGTATTACTCTTACATTTATGAGCAAAAATGATGGCGTATTTTGAAATGTTTTTCAATGCAAGTGATTGCACTGCCACCTCCATGTCCTGTAAAGTGTGCTTCAGCTTCCACTCACTGCACAAACGATTGGATATGCGTAAGCGCACATTTATCTAGGTTAAGAATTTAAACTAACATTGTGGAGCTGTTTTATAACTATAGATTTAATTTTAGACTAGTCATGATGATTTGAAAAGCCTAAATTGATCAAACACAGGATATGATCAACTCACTGTCTGCCGCTGGACACTTGGTCATTACTTTAAAAAACAAAAACTTACATTTAACGAATAAAAATGATCCAAAGGTTTTTCTAAGTTAACTTAATAAAATAACGAAACCAAATACAATCACTTTGCCATTTCATACAAAACTGAACTATTTTAATAGCTGAAACAGTACTATAAGCTGTTTTGGTAGAAAGACTCGGGAAAAGTGTCGGAATTGGGCAGAGAATTGTGATCAACTGTCAGACATGGGACAAGCTAGGGTCTGAGTGTCTCGGCCAGGGCTGGGCTAGGGCCTAGATTTGTGTCTTGTGAAAGGCTCTTCACTAGAGTCTATGACAAATGGTCTAGGAGTTAGCTGTAGCCCCCCTTATTGGTCAATTGTAGTGAGTCTTTGGACCTGAGTAATACAGTAGCTATGAATTCTAAAATCAGATGGCCAACTTCTATCTAAATGGGCAATTTGTATCCAGAATTAGAAAAAGGAAATGGGTTGTTCAATACAGAGTTTATCCCACTGTTTGTCTAGCTTCCTGTTTGTCTTCAACAAATTTGGGCAGGTGCTTTCCTACAGTACTAGTGGAACATCATACAAATGTTTTCCCCCATCAGTTGTGATACAAACAGCCTCAGGTTGGCATAGCCAGAAGGCCAACTACATACAATATGAGCATATACAAGACTGTGTATATATAATGGAAGTGCTGATATTCATCTGCAGAGTGAATTATCCCTCTTCACTCCATCCCTCATTTACAGATAGGTATAAGAGGTTGTAGAGTCAGCACTTTGTCCCATGTATGTGAGCATGCTGAAAGCTTAATGGTGCTTTGCCCACACCGCTTGTGAAAATCAGAGATTAGCGTGTGTTTGAGCAGAGAGCACGACTCTTTCATCTGCAGCAGTTTACGATGGGCCTCTGCTCTGTGTAATCATCAACTCTGAAAGACTTAAAGAGAAACTTAAAATGCCCAAGTGGCTGCGATGCGAGAAGAAAGGCCCCTTTAATGGATTCTGACTCATTAGCTACGAGATACTGTATTTACATCATGTGCATTATCCTCTATTACTAATCACCCACGCACACAGATCACTGCTCTGAAAAAAATCTTCTCCACTAAAGCTATTCAAATGTCAGATTCACTAAGATTATGGGATTTTTTTCTTTTGAACTTCTTTAACATTTTAGCGCAGAGGGCAAATTTAGCTCCTTGACTGTTAAGTAGGATTGGGTATCGATTGGGTTTTTTACGATACCGGTGCCTTATCAATACTTTTAAAACGATACCGGTGCCTGAATTGATACTTTATAAAAAAGCCACAAAAAATTATGGATAACATTAAAAATATTTAAAATAAATCCATACCATTCACATGTTCCTTGGATGCTCTCATTTCCCAAGCTTCCCTTACTCTAAGGCTAATAAATGTATTTCCCGATCTGGGTCATTATTTAATACAAAACCAGACATAATGTTTCTACTGTATCTCTGTCAATCACTCTGATATTTAGTTCAAATGAGTGCTGTCTGTAACTGTCTTTAAACAGTTCTGTGAATGACTGTATGGTCATTCTTTATAAAGTAGCAACAATGTCATTTGTAAAGTACGGTACTGTGCAAAAGTCTTAGGGTTTTAAGCCATTTATTTATATATTTTGCTGTAGTGTGTCAGTAGACACTAAATCCAGAAGAACTGTAGCAACGTCTTCAAGACATTTTAAGAAACCTGCCTCCAAAGCTACAGTACTTTAGGCACTTGTGTAAATATGCTGTAAAGTAAGGATGCTTTCAAAAATATTGTCATAAATGGATTGTATTTATCAATTAACTTCTATTAACTAAATCAAATCAATATTTGGTATGACCAGCCTTTGCATTTAAAACAGCTTTTGTCCAGGTACAATTGCACATTGTTTTTCAGGTAGCTTTGCAGGAAGGTTTCTTCAAGCGTCTTGGAGATACGAACACAGTTCTTCTGGATTTAGTTTGTCTCAGTTTCATCTGTTTCTTCATGTAATCACAGACAGATTCGATGATGGTGAGATCAGATCTCCATGTAGAGCACCAGGTGTTGTCAGACTGCTTGTGCATTGAAAAAATCTCACTAGATTATTATTAAAATTAATGGCAAAATTAATGTTTGGAAATGTAAACTGATATTTTCTACTGACACACTACAGCAAAATATATAAATAACTGTCCGAACACCATTCTTTGAGGTGAAAATACTAAAGTGCCTATGACTTTTGCACAGTAGTGTATGTATAAAGTAAGTATAATTAAATGATTAAATAATTATAATTAAAGTATGCATTAATGTGTGTTAAGGGCTAGATTTTTGCTGGAGGAAACAGCTGAGGTGAGATGAGTGGTGAAGGGAACGAAAACGGAAGCCGATTGCTCCCTCGAGACCTTTTGTAAACTGTATTTATGACAAAGAACTGAACAGATACAGATATTTTAACAATCTATCAATAAACACACCTTGTGTCCTCTGTTTCTGTTTGAGACCGCTAGCGCTGCTCTGCCACAGTCCGCGGATTGCGCTGAAAGATGAGGAAGAGATAGGTCTGCCGCCACTTTCATATGAAATTTAAGGGGACTGACTCTGAGGTGATTGCAAATTTGTGTACAATTTATGGAGCTAAATTCTATAGCCCCACTAAAAATACCTAGCGACGCCCATGCTTCTTGCATACATTTTGGAGAACCAGGACAAATATTTAAATTGATCACTCAGATATTTAAGAGGCACCGAAATGAGGCACTGAAATCTGCGTTCTGATTTGGTTCGGTTAACACCGGTTAGGTACATATTACATAGGGTTTCAGTACCCAACCCTACTGTTGAAGCCCCGATATAATTCAAATAAAGTTCTTTTTTATTGATCTATTCAATGGCAAAGCAAAAGAACAATGACAAATGAGGTGGTATGTGTGTCCACTTAATGAAAACAGAAAGAATGGCGATGGCGAGTTTGCCCTTTTTATTCAGCAAATGTAGAGCACAGATGAGTAAGTGCATATTTCATACTTCAGAATGTGTACGTACGGTTTGGGTTTGACAATCTCTTGAAAAGTGTATCGCCATTTGTGAAAAAAAAAAGGAATAAATGGGTACACACAGGTGCATTCTGGTTTTCTACCTGCACATAAGGCATGTAAACATTCAAATTTCAAAACTGTATTTATTTTAGTATTTCATTTTTTATATAAAACTTTCAAACTAGATTTTGTCTTGTTTGTGACATCAAATCAAATTCAGTTACAAAGCAGTGTTATTTTAGTATTGTTTGTTAGTATTGTAAGCTTCAAACTTCAAAAACATATTTATTTTAAATATATTTCAAAAAAAATTTAAGCAGTACTTTTTACTTTAGTTTTTTTTTTACATTGTTTAATTGTAATATTTATATCCCATTATATTTCAGCTTTATTTCAATTTCCTGATTTTTTACAGTTTTTAACAATAACAAAATTGCCATTCTCAACTAAATTCTGAATGATGCACAACTAAATTTATCCAACTTGCTCCTCCCATATAAAAAAGACAGTTTTGAATATTGCCATCTACAGCACTCCATGCTAAATGATATAAATTAAATGATCCGTGAAATCAAGCTTGTGTACTCTAGCTAGCAGCAGTTGCCTTCATATATGTGGATAAAGAATGTTTCAGGCCTTCCTCTCAAAAAACCCATCACAAAATTGTTCTTCTTTATTTGTGCACACATATAGTCAGTTTAGACCATGAAACGAACATATTATACATTTATAAATTCTTCCCATTGTAATTCAAAGACTAATATGAGCGATGGTGGACTTCCATACAGTTTCTAGAAACTAGAATAAAATTTACTTTTGGGATACGAAGTGGACCTTTGCTATCACAGAAGTACTGTAAGTATAATAATCAATATCCAGGTCCACATTCTATTAATCTCACAACCAATCTAATAATTTAAGCAGAGAGTTTTGGAGCCTGTTTGCTTAACTCTTGGAACTGTATGGCCTCCAGCACATGATTACATGGGATGCTGTGTTTTCTAACAGTGGATGTATTGTCTTTGGCCAGGAAGCAGGTCCGGCCTCTGGAAGAGCGTCTAGTACTGTGTTAGGTTTGGCACGACAGTCTCACCTCCGTCAGCATATACAGATTGTCTTGAGTTCCCACTCCCATTCTCCCCTTACACATGTACTCGTACACTTGAACAAACTCTTTTTCCAGGGCTATTCCCAAACTCATTGGTGACATTGACAGGATGTAAACTAATATTTACTACAAGCTTATCAGATCTTAACTCGCCTCAAAAAGGCAAGAACAACTGAGGGTTTTGGATTAAGGGCTCCGCAGGTAAAATATCACAATCTGCTTAGACGTGTCAAACAGATAAAGCCATTAGAAACAATAATACCCACAGCACCCAGTTTTAAGAACATGCCCACCGTCAGATCTCCACAGCCAAGCTGTGGCCTGGGAGGCGAAAGCACTCACTACATTTCTCTTCATTATGGCCAGCTGACGAAAACCAAATGGGAAGCTGGAACCGGCAGGAATCCAGAGCACGTGGTGCCCAATTAAGGGCCTGAGCAGGGAAAAGGGTATGGCATTGCCAGAGCATAAATAGCGGTGCTAATCTGTGCCATGTCTGCCTTATGAATGACCCAGCACTTCATCATTTTATGGGTGGGTACTAGTGTGTGGGGAAAGGCCTGAGAGAGGATGAGGGCCGTCTAATCCTGAGAGTGCTTGTGCAGTGCGGCCCCTAGTGAGAAACTGGTGGGGGCCCGTAGCAGTTCAGTGGAACATAAGGACTGGATTTACAAAGGAAAAAATTATTTTGATTAATCCCTAATCCTTATTTTTAAAAAAAAAGGTTGTGGTGAGGCACTCTGCAGTACTTATTATAGAAGTGAACGAGGACAATTTTATGGAGGATTTAAAAGCAAATCTTTAAAAGCAAAGTTCTTAATAAACTTTGTTAGAACTGTAATGTTGTTTTCATCATTTTCAGGGTTACTATCGTTAACTAAATCTATTTTATATGGTGGCCCAGTAGTGCACAACACATCAAAATCTCCACAATACAACAAAATTGCCACAACACAACAAAATCACCACAACACATTGTGCAAAGGACTAATTTTGCGGTTTTGTGGCTTCTGTTTCTGTTCTCTGTAAATGTCTTTTTTTTAAGAACCAATTTTTTTAACAGGCGCGAATCATTTTTGTAGTAATTTCAACATCATGCAAGAATTGCTTTCAAATGAGCTTAACTAGCACTGAAGTAAAAATGTTCCTTTAACTGTGAGATTGTTTGGAACGATAAAATCCATTGATATCTGATTATCATGTCACGAAAAGGTTCCTCTACATCCAAAGAAAGCTTTCCGAAGGAGATTGAGTCATGCACACTGGGCTGACATCGCATTTGTCAGCCTGATTCAGTTTTTCCACACAACGACTAACATTTTCTTATTATGCAGAACTTTCCTGCTGTTTGTTTACATCAGTGCGGTGCGTAACACTGTGCGAGGTGATTGATAGTAGAAAAGCTTGGCTGGAGGAGAACAATCAGTTTTGTCTGTGTCTTCAAAAGAGCCGATGCATGCATTATCTCAACATCACAGAATACTCGGTCCGGCATGCAATTTGTAAAGTGCTTTCATCCAATGAGGAAAATTAGTCTGTCTGCAGGTCTAGACACAAGGTGATTGATCGAGTCAGATAATTTCGCAAACACGTCACGGCGTTCCCGCAGATTTAGGGTTTTCTCTTCCTACATCAGCTCATCAACCTCCCATCGTTTTAAACAAACCAGAATGTTGAATGATTTCATTTTCTTAGCTTCAACAAATGCCCGGTAAGTAATTAGTCCCACTTTTGGGCTTTTCTTACTTATCTGGAAGGAATGTGGTAGAACTCGCTTCACATGTTTGGCTTCACTGATACGGTGGCTCCAGCAATGTTCTCCACTCAGCGACCCGGGCAAAATCAGTTGTGCTCCTTGTATTGTACGAGCTTATTCAAAGACAAGTTTTGTTCTTAATAAAAAGGTAGGCAAGATGCTTAAATATCCTTTGCAAAAGCTACACTGTTTTCCATTAAGATTCACAGGCTCTGTCATAAGGCTGCGAATCCTTATTGGACTCGGTCTGTGAGCATAATGCCTCTGCTCTGCTGTGATATGATTTTCAACCCAAACAAATGCTGTCATGGCACATGTCAAGCCAGCAGACACAAAATGCTACAGACAAAGAGAGAGACAGCTAGCTTACAGTTCAGGCCAAAATTGAGCCAAAGCAGGACCTTCTGACCAAATGATGCTGTAAGAATTAATTCATACAGTTGTTAAGATCACATGGTGATGCCTCATGCCTGTGCTCTGAACTGAATTAACTAGAGAACTGTCAAATACAGATGTTTTAAAAATCATCACTTGACAAATGACAAATTAGGCTTCTTGGCAGCAAATGCATAATGCCCCCTTTTAGTTATTGCACAGTATCCCTGAATAGGGATGCACAATATATCACATAATATCAGTTATCAGTGCATATTAGATACATATCAACCAATATTGGTTATTCAACTGTGCATGCTCTTTTTTTTGCCCATTTTAATTTTGGATTACCTTGTCTAGAGCTCAAAGTTATTCTTTAATAACACTAATACTTTCATAAAACTGCTTAATAATGTACAGATAAGAAAACAAAATCAATATGTCAAAATCAATAAAAATTTATCCATCTATAACTCATTGACTTCTTCTCTGCCGAGCAACCAGTTTAAACAAATTGCTGAAGGGTACTATATAGTGATAGCGGTATCAAATGAGTTTAACCAAAAACTTACACTATAATAATAAACTATGAGAAATAAAGCAGTATATGCAGTACATACTACAAAATTCATATACAAATGCATATACACGATATGTGAACACACTTCTAGTTACTGGCTTTGGCTATTTCAGTAACATTGATGACTAACAGGTGCATAACATCAAGTATAGAGCCAAACATTTTTACTAAAATGAAGTATGCTTTCTTTTCTGATGACAATGTCCCTCTGCGCAAAGCAAGGTCCATTAAGGTGTGGAAGAACTAGACATGAACCCCACTAAAGACCTAAAGATGAATTGGTATGGCGACTATTCATCCCCTTTGCATGATTTCTTTGACACATTTTAGGATTCTTTTTGAATAAATTTTGTCAAACTTAAAATAAACCCCTGAGTCTCTGAACTGTAAGCAAGCACAATAGTTCTGGGCTCAAGACTGAAGGAAAGCTTACCTAGAAGCCGTAAAAGCAGCAAACAGAGGACCATCTTAATTTTAATCCCAGTGGTATTGAAATTAAATTCTCAATTGGCATTGAGTGTCCTCATAATTGTGGTCAAATAGTGTTTTTTTTCAGATCTACCAATAGTGTGGTAGATTGTAGGGTAGCTAAATGTTCTTGGATAAGGACCACGTCACACTGGGTTTGAGTTTGAACAGCCAGTGAGATCTCAGATTCAAAGGCAGGAGGCTCTCTGGGAAATACTCCGATCGCTCATCTGTGAAATTGCAACAGATATACAAGAAATCTCTATTTTTCTTAATCCTAGAATGTTAATTTAATAGAAATCCTCCTAAGTGCAACACTTATATTGCATCATTAGCATTTTGAGCACTGCATACTCATACAAAAACAGATATAAAAAAGGGGGAATTAAAAATGTAACATCAGCTTCATTCAGAAAAAGGGCTGCAAAAAAATAAAGATAAAATACTGTATATAAAAAGAAAGCCATGTATTGATGTTATATGAACAAATT
This sequence comes from Carassius carassius, assembly GCF_963082965.1. NCBI lineage: Eukaryota > Metazoa > Chordata > Actinopteri > Cypriniformes > Cyprinidae > Carassius > Carassius carassius. Next base: position 13,850,932 of record NC_081780.1, on the reverse strand, counting down.
TTATATACCACAGAAAAGCTGCAACACAGCCAAGTGCAAATGACAGAAAAACACAAATACACTTAGACAAATGCACAAAACAACAAAAAGCCATGAATAAATGTATAAATCAGCTAAATATGGCTTGCAGAAAACCTCAAAAACAGTAAATGCAGGGTGAGAGAGAAGCCATAATTAGATCCACGTAATGATTTTCCTTAGTCGTTTGTAGTTTTCCTTCATTTTATTTCTTTTAACCCAGAGCAACATTCTTTGCACACCCACTTAAACATGAGGTCAGTGGGGAGCTCGGGCTTGGCCGGGCCTCATCAGTGGGAAAGAGCTTCTCTCAGCTTAATATCACTGGAGACGCTGAACAGGAGCATGGAGAAATACACTCGGCAGGCAGCTAATAGCAGAGGGGGGAAACACTTTTGGCAAATGCTAGCGAGATGCTCCGCTGAATGTTTGCACAAATGGGATTGCACTTACTAATTATGGTAACGGAGTGCACTTAAAGGCTGACGTATGGACAAACTGTTGTGGTTAGCTGGCATGGACGAAAGACCGAGGTCGTGAGGTTCCAGGACCAAGCCAAGGCTGCGTAACCCTTCTGGTGGTAGAAATTTTAATAGGCCTTATGGCCGACGTGATGAGCAGTTTGTGAGAATATCACAAACCCTTTCAAGAACATGTCATGGTCATATTAAAAACCAAAAGAAATGAATCATTTTAAGACAATGAAGCACATTTTAAGTTCAACATGACACTTTAGAAGTCATTTCCATAACAATTAAGATATATGTACATTTAGCTATATACTGTGTATAAAATGTATTTTATTATCGTAAAAATACAATTGCAGCTATGTATCCGCCATAGCACTTTATAACTATGCTGGTTTGGTATGCTATACAAAACAAAACAAAGATCTATTTTCTGTTATCTTTTGTTACTATAATTAAGATTGCATCTTTTTCAAAATGCAATATTGAACATCACTCAGAAATAAGGTGGTCAATTATTAACCTATAACAGATCAAATAAAATAAAGATAATATAATTTGGAGTACACTTACATAACAAATAAATATATAAAATACAATAAAAACTGAATGAATGAATGAATGAATGAATTAATTAATGAGCTTACTTTTTATATTTAAAAAACAACAAAACAACAACAACAACAACAAAATCTAAAAAATGAACTGGTACATGGCCTTGACAGGTTTTGTGAAATTCACCCATATAGGAGAAGTATACTGTAATGTCAACACATAAGGATAGTGTTCCACTACAACCAAAGGTTATGTCAAGTCAGAGCGTGACGGATACACTGCTAATTTGCTTGAATGATACTCCTATCCCTTCCATGGCATGTATCAGACAGCAGTATCCAGACAAATGCTAATCTAATCTGCAGAAGTACTGATAACAACTGTTCTAAACACAAACACCTGTGACTGTTCAAGGCACTGAACTTCAAGGCATCATGTCTGCTTGTAAAACACTGCAGTTCAACAAGATTTTCTGCGTTGGTCTGTAGAATACATCTAAAACTAGCACTGACATGCTCGGAGAAGAAGAAGACCTTTCCCCTGCGGACCTCCGATGATCCAGCTTAAATGAACAGAGACTGTGTGGGCTATAGATCTGAAGGGAAGAGTTCAATAGCAGGAAACCCAGTGGACTACTTCTCTCACAGCAGCATTGTGTAAGCTTGTCCCTTTGCTCCCTCTGGTTGAAATCCCTTTGAATGCATAGGAATAATGAATAGAGAGACTGAGATTAGAAAGTTCTTCTATGACCAAGCATGTATCTTCATCTCTGACAGTCATCCAATATTAAAAATGATGTCAATTAAAGCAGGATGATATTGTGTTTGGCCATGTGACGTAAGAACCAATGGAGTTTGGTGTCACTGATTTTCAATAAAAAAAAATAATAATAATAATAAATTAATTAAATACTGTAAATTTTTGTTATACAAGTTTTCACACACAGAAACTACTGCATGGCTTCAGAAGACTTTAAGAGGTTTATGTGAATTTTTAAATCATTTTAATGGTAGTTTTGTGGTGTTTTTTGAACCTCAAACTATGAGAAAATGGAAAAGAGACAAATGGGAAAATAGAAGTGTTAACATGATTCATAATGTTTCCTTTAATGTTGCATGGAAAAAATAAAATCATATTGATTTGGAACAACATGTGTGAGTAAGTGATGGCTATTTTCATTTTGAGTGAACTGTTCCTTCAAGAAAAGTAAAGTTTGAGACTGGAAAACCTAAGCTGACAAGCCAATGGGGAAAACGGCACACGCTGTGAGACAAAGCATAAGCAATGAGTTTGATCTGTTGATAGTCTGTCTTATTTTTTTGTGGGTAAACAAATAAGAAAGCTACATGTGTTTTTGCATCTTCAAACTAAAATAAAGACAGCTGACAGCTCACCAACTCGATGGGAAGCAGTTGTAATAGTGAACAGGCAAAAAAAAGATGATTGAAAAGAAGACAAGCTTTTTAAAGGGATAGCCTAGTTCAACAAAATTTCAACAAAAACCAGACAAATGCTGGTAACCAAACAGTTGACTGTAGCCATTGACTTCAATAGTATGAGGAAAAAATAGTATGTAAGTCAATGGCTACTGTCAATTCTTTTGTGATCAACAGAAGAACAAAACTTTTACAGGTTTGGAAAAACTTGATCTTGAGTAAATGATGACAGAATTTCCATTTCTGGGTGAATTATCCAGACCGTTCTCATCCCAAGGCGTCATATACTGACACTCTTGACATTTCGTCAACATCCTACGCACATGGCACCCTCTAGCGTCAATATTAGAAGCAGATAAAAATGGGCCAGAAGGCGCCTCCTAGCGGTCTAACCCTAACCCTAACCCTAACCCTAACCTTAACCCATAATCTGTGTCTCATATTGACGCTAGAGGGTGCCATATGCGTAGGATGTTGACGAAATGTCAAGAGTGTCAGTATATGACGCCTTGGGATGAGAATGCGTTAGAATTATCCCTTTTAAGAAAGTATGGTAATAAGTGACTAGAAAGAAAGAATTGTATAAATGCACGTTTGACAGCAAACATTCCTAATCTAGAAGTGCTGAAGAATGGGATCATGTTCCAAAAAGCACCTTTGTATAAGCATGCTTGATCACAATGGATTCCATATCATATCCACAGAGGTTTGTGAGACTGGCTTAGTTTCTCTGTTCTTTAAAACGTCCGCTCAATGTATAGCTAATACTCTGTGGTAAAAAGAGCTGTCAGAACAGGGATTAAAACCACAGTATTCTTTAACAATGACACTTCAGTCTCACTGCCAAAATAATTACAAACACTTTCTCGTATAACGTAACTAGAGCATTTGTGGTGTAAAACAAAGCCTTGTTTCTGTACTCCCATTTGCACAGACAACCGAATAAATGCATATTTACACACAGAGGTTGACAGCACTGACTAATATCTATGTCTATAATCTAGACTAAAGAAAAAAATACTCTATATTTTACCATGAAAAACTTACAGTAATAATAATTTTTATACATATGATTTTTATAGAATTTTTCAATTGCTTGGCAAGATTTTTTTTTTTTCGCAGCAATGATATAATTTACCCAAATAATAGATGGTGGTAGAGTAGGATGGTGGGTTTGCATCTCTTTAAAATACATGCTGAGAGACCAGCCAACTGTGATTTCTAAAAGATTTCAAGAAACCAGGCTATTTTATAATTTCCAATTAAATTCATGTAACTCCTTTAATTGTAGCTGGTTTTCCTCTATCAACTTACAACACGGTAATATAAATGTCTGTCATTCATCAACGTGCTTCCTATCATCTTACTGGAATACCATCAACAAAATACCTCATTCTGTATCCCTGGACTACTGTAGCATGAAGCTCATTTATCTGTACGACAGTCAGGAAATGCTTGGCCGCAAGTAACCAATGCAGACATCTTTAAACTGAGCTATGGCGACTTGATTGATGCGAGCACATATATATCCAGGCCTCAGGCAAATTATGATATTTTGGCAGTATATAGTTGTAAAATGCCACAGGATGTTAAAATAAGGACTAAAATCAAAGGAAAAGGGAGGGAGTGAAGCGAGAAAGTGAGGAATGCCATCGAAACCTTGGAATATGTGGAATATCCCACTTGCTCTGACGGAGCCATGAGTCAGATCTAGTCACGCTGCCACACGGCAGCTATTCATTCATGAAGTGCTTTTTAATGAGAGCCTTGTGAGTGCGGATTTCACTCTGATTACGGCCTTGGAAGGCATCCTGCATTTTCAAACCATGTTTCAGTTCGCTCGCGAGAACTAAGGCCAGTTTTGAAGAATGTCGCTGCATCCTGGTTTCAGAGAGAACCTGGTTTTCCTAGTTCAGCGTAACATCCAGCCAGTGTATCCAGGGTTGGTCCCGCACTCTGATTGGACCACTGTTGGGAAACAGACACAGACCACTCAAACAAACGAACCGTGCTGGGAAAGCTTGCACATAATCATCTTCAAACCCACACAATTTTATTTAGCAGCACACTGGAGTAATTACACGAAACTTTCCCATGAAAAATCATTGTGTAACTTTCGCTTTTTTCACGACTTTTTACTTTCACTCTTTCTCCGCTGTTTTCCAGCCTTGGAGGAGGCGTAAGATTTAGAGACCTTGTTGCAAGGCACTGTGGGATGGTTAATCTGGGATGTGCCACATGGAGGATTACACGGAAACAGGGAAAGCGCTGAGCTGAAGATGGAAAGAGAGTGATAGAGAGCTTCCTTTCATTTTTTTCTTGGAAAGAATCCGCACGAGGTCGCAGCAGCTGTGGGGAAGAGCAGCAAAGAAAAAAAAAAAAAAAAAAACAAAGAACAGCCAGGAAGCGGATCAGAAACGCAGCTGCATCCCAACAACCCACTGACACGTGTGACGAAGCAGTCGCACATGCTGTTAGTCAGCATCCAGCGTCCTGGAGAGCTTCTTCACACGCAAGTGAAGAAAGAGAGATGGACGTGGCAATACCATCAAGATATCAAGCTGTGCCAGACTGCAGAGGCTCGATGAAAAACTGCAGGGAGCTTGAAACTCCAGGCAGCAGCAGGAATGACAAATACAAGACTTCATAGAACATGATAATATGAGGTCTTCCAGTCATTGGACAATAGTCAAAATCAGGTAATTTGGGGCTGATGCATTTGCCTACATAAGCATCAGAGCCTTTTTTGTCTGCAAAGGGAAAAGAGGCAGAGCTTTGAGGTCAAAGGTTAATGCTGCTAATAGCCCTCATTTACTCATAATACATTCTGAGGAAGTGGAGGCTCATTGTATGCGTTAGAGGTCTGCATTAAGTTGAAGCCTCAATTTAGCTTGTAAATGAGGACCTGTGTCTTAACCCGACCTGACCTGACTGGTACTGTCAAATTTAAGGACCCAAACCCAAATTAGCTCTCGTCTTTTATTTCCTCCTAGAGCAAAAGGACCCAGAAGCATTCTTGTAGCAATAAAGGTTGAAAGTATATGTGGATATAAAATGAACACATAAAATAAATTCTGCAGCAAATCAAAATGATCATATTTACGAGATAAGTGCACATCCGCCACAATGTCATGATTATTGCTGGGACAATTCTTTTAGCTCACAGTTGGTGTTATCAATTAAAGACTGACAGAAGCAAATTGAATAGGTGATAATTCAGTTTGCTGTGAATGGTTACAATTTAAGTGGTAACTGACTGAAACCAACCAAATCTGGATTGCAACAGCAAAAGCTAGCTGTTAGCATCCCCATTCATCTTAATGTCATTGATCTCCCCTTTGGCTCAGGTCGGGCAGACCTCCCATGTGTGCATATTGTATGTTAGAACAAGCCGTCTTTTGCTAATGTTCAGAGAAAGAGGGAACAAAAGAAAGAAAGCAGCTGAACAAGATACAGAGAGTGGTTTGTTTTACTCCCTCGCATCGATGAGAGGCCCACTAACATTAGTTCAGGGTGATTTGGGTAATTATTCCAAAAGCAGTTGAACGTGCTTGGACAAATAACAGCGGTGCCGCCCAATCTCAAAGGCGCTGAGTGAGCAGGTAGAACAGCTCTCAGGTAACCAATGCAGTGCTGACCTTCTCACCTATAATACAATCAAATGAATAAGAGGAATCAGTGACTGCAGGCGTCCACTTTGATTCCTCTGCACTACTGTAAACGGGAATGTTTTTCAGCATGGGAATATAATGAGAGGATTTAAAGTAGCTTCTGACTCAGCGTTTTCTCCAATGAATAAATAAATGGAGCAGAGCATTTTCTGGCAGCATTTAAACTGAATATAGTGTTGTGGTCAACAGTGATGGACAAGTGTGGTTGTTACAGAGGGAAATAGAAAGGAATGGTTGTTAAAACCTGGCTACTGTACCCATTCCTTCGAGGTTAGTGGGTAGAGCTAGTGTTGCTTTCGTCAACAAAAATTATGACTAAATATCGTCATCAACAAACATTTATCACGTGATGAAAATGAGACAAGATGCAACATAAATGCTGGTCATGTGACGATGACTATTATTAAATGTATAATGCAGTATTGCATTACTAAAATGTCTCTTCATTTTCGTTGACCAAAACGAGACGAAACAAAATGTTATAACGTTATTTCCTCTCTTTTAGTCGCATTATTATTATTATTATTTTGCAGTATTTCTGCTTCCTGTGTCGCACTGCGCAGATGCAGGCAACATCACTTCCTACTTCCACAACATGACTATAATTAAATGTATAATGCAATATTGTTGATGAATAAAAACAAGATTAAATGTGATTTACAAAATAAAAACTATGCTAAAATGTCTCTTCATTTTCATTGACCAAAATGAGACAAAACAAAATGTTATAACATTATTTCCTCTCTTTAGTCGCATTATTATTATTATTATTATTATTATTATTTTGCAGTATTTCTGTTTCCTGTGTCGCACTGCGCAGATGCAGGCAACATCACTTCCTCAAGCCCCACTTGGCCATTATTTAGAAGTCTGACACAGATAAAGGGACCGATGTGTGTACTTCTAACATGTTTGGTTGGTAAAATAAATGTTGTAAATTCAAATCAGAGGGTCTTCCGTGTCTGGAATGGATATATTCTTGAGTCTATAAAGTAACAATAATATAATAAGATAACTTTGTTTGAAATGGGTTTGGCTAAAATAAAATTTTGGTTTTGTCTATACTTCTAGGTACTTATACTATATTAACTGGGTTAAATAGAATTGCATATAAAAAGCGACTCAAATATGATTTTCGTCGACTAAAACTAGACGAAAACAGTCATGTCTAATTCTGACTAAGATAAGACTAAAATGCTCAGACTTTTAGTTGACTGAAACTTGACTATACTAAAAAGAGTATGAACGTGACTTAAACTAATACAAACTAAAAAGACACAAGGGCTAGACTAAAACTCAAATTAAAACACACAGCCAAAAACAACACTAGGTAAAGCAAGAAACTGAATAAAAAATACTGTGATAAGAATACAGATATTGGCACAGAAAAGTTGTGCCAATCTTACCAGTTGATATAAAATAACCTGCATGAGCGTTTACTGGGAAATGAACCCATGATCTTTGTATTGCAAGTGCAATGCTCTACCTTTTTATCTACAATGGACAAAGCATTTTTCAGTGTTGTAGTCAAAACCAGATCATTACAATCGGAGCCCAAATCAAGACAAGTGGGCAAAAAGGAGGCTAATTTGAGTAAAGACCAAGAACATAAGAGGGTCAAGTTTAAGTCAAAACCAAGAGGGTTGAGTCTGAGCCTTGATCATGTCCACATGCTTCCAAGTTCATGACAAGACCAAGACAATGAAAATGGGATCTTGGACTTGAACTCAAATAAGCTGGTTTTGACTACAACACTGACATGTACAAGACAGGACCAAGAGCAAAAACTTTACTTTAACTTTTTCCTCCTCCTTTGGTTCCTCAAGCATTTCCTCTTTGGATATCATCCAAACATAATGAGAATTAGTTTTTCCCCAAAAGTGGTTTTAAAACATCGAGGTGATTTGACGGTAAGCGGTCATAAATCGTTGACTGTGGGTGTGCTGGTCCTGTGCTGAGTGGGTTGTTGAACTGTCATTATCCGTCATTAGACTAATGCAGTCAGGCGCTAAGCCCTTGTCAGACCTCGAGTCAGTTCCTGTAGACCTTGTCTGCCGTCTGTGGGATAACAGAGTCATTTAACATGCACTGGCTGATCTTCATTAGTCATGAGATTGTACAAACATGGCACAAACCTCACCACCCACATATCTCAACACTCAAAGTGAGATTTTAAAGTCCATATGTGAAGCCTAATTGGCATTCCTGTAACACAAAACTAAAATCTGCTTTTTCACACATCAGATGTCTTTCAGATGTGTTCAAAGCTGTATTTTAAGGCTCCAAACCCAGTGACCAAACATTTCTAAAAATTAAATGAATAGAATAAGTGTATAAAAATAATTACATATTAACAATATTTATAAAATCTTAACACACAAATACATTATTATATGAATGACAGTATTACAATAAAAAAAATGTCTAGCCCTAGATAGAACAGGATATTATTAATAAACTAATTATGAATGCAAAATGAAAAAAATAAATAAATAAAAAATTAACGTGCTAGCAAACTGTCTGTCTGCACTGTCAACAACAATTTGGCATGAAGCTTGAATGTTAAGTATGACACTGAGGGAAAGGGTATTAACTTTCTGATTGGGATTTTATGGGTGCTTCTCAGAGATAAGCCTGGAAGCCATAAAGATATTATCATACAATAACGGTGTCATCAGCCAGCCAGCAGGACTTAATGCATCTGAAGCACGCCATGAAATCCAGACAAAGCAAATCCAAACAGAGTGCACACGAATAAAACACATATACATTCAAATTAATGCATATAGAGGGGCTTTATTCTGTAAAAAATTATTGTGATGCTTCATGGATTAAAGTCGCTGGGCTACTGCATGTAAGTTATCAGATAGATATTCTAAAAATCTCAATAAAACAATCAACCACAGAATATATTGCACTTATGACTGCATGGACTAATTATTTATTTGAGTCTCCAAATGAAGCACCACTTGCAATTTAGCCATGGCTTCAATCTATCTTTCTCTTCAGATTTCTTACCTGCTTGGCCGAGAGGTCCTTCTTTGAGGGCATGCTCGGGCTGGAGGTAGGGGTCACCGGGGCACTGCGACTGCCCCTTTTGAACAACGATCGCACAGTCTCCAACCACCTCATCTTGGAAAAGAAATTTGATTTTCAAGAAGTTTGGACTTCTCAAAGTTGGAGTAGGCCTGAAGACCTTGAAAGAGCAGTTTGTAACTTTGAGATCTTCTGAAGAAGTCCTGCTAGATGTGTCTAGAGGTATAGATGGAGTAGAGGCCAGATACCGGAGCAGATTACAGAGCAGACTGGTTATGATCTGCTTTACAGGTCTTGTCGTTCTCTGATCCCCCCTCCTGCCTTCGCTCCAGCAGCCACCAACAGAGTGACACTCAATCCTTTTCCTGCATTTCTCCTGCCACCATCTGTCGCTTTCCCTTTCGCCCCCTCCCAATCTCTGTCTCTCTCCCTATCTGCTACCCCCTCCCCCATTTCTTGCCCTTCCGAAGTCCCCATCTTTCCTCTCTGCATTTGACTGAGCACAGTCCCCTGGGGTGTCCCATGTTGTAATTGAGATCATTGAGTTGATTCAGTGGCATTTGGCCTAGCACTCAAGATTCCTTAACGCAAACTAAGCCTTAATACAATACAATCACACTGTATATGCTAGGTAGCTTAGCATTAGCATAACAAAGCATTGGCGGCAGGTACTATAGACAGCCTCTTTAAACAGAACAGACTGAAAGTAGCAGCTTAGAGTGTACCAGACAGAATGAAGAATGCTAAGCCGCAGATATGGGCACTCAGTAGTGTGCCAGACCCCCAACTGTTTCTGACACAGCCGGAACAGTAGCTTTCCACTGGCTAACAAATATCCCAACATGCTCTCTGTTGCGACAGGCATGTGTGCTTTTGTTTTAAATGTTTTCAAATAATCATTGAGAGACAAAACTAAGAAAACAAAAGAAAGTTAGTATATAGTTATAGTACACCCAAAAATGACAGTGACAGTCAATGGGGTCCAGTGTTAATTTAATTGTATGGAATAGAAAAAACCTGGATCATTCTTTAAAATATCATTTGTGTCATACAGGTCTGATAAGAGGGTGAGTAAATTATGATTTTTTTTTTCATGAGCTTTCCCTTTAACTGGCTATAAACAGTAGCACTGTATGCATGGATACACTCAGTCCCAGCTGTATGTGTCTGATCTTCAATTAAACGCTGTCCTGGAGCATCTTGTCAAACTCTCTTATGCTCTGTGTGCCTTCACAGTGTCTTCATGCAGACATGAAAAGAGACACATTGGAAAACTTCTGACAAGGACAGGATAGGACATGAGACCAGGCAAAGTCAATATTATAGACAAAATGAATGCAGATTAATAGCACTCTATATTAAATATTCTATTATATGCGGTTTACTGCATAAGAGGCACCTGTGTTCCAATTAGGTTTTTTTTTTTTTTGACTTTGCATTTGAAGGCACCATGTTTGACTTTTAAAAGAAACAAATATGTCCTATTTCCAGATTTGGAGCACTTAAGTAAAATAATGAGCTAATAATGCAATATTCCAATAATCTATTTTTAAGGAAAATGTTTTCCTACTGAATGCAATTTTATTTAAATAAAACAGTTTCTTGACTCGTACTGTACTCTATGTTATATGTTCTCCTTTTTTCCCCACTAAAATTGTCAGGATATATTCTGGGTTTTGCATTTTCTGTGAAGGATACATGCAATGCTGCCTTAACATTTGGCTAAAATAGGTATCTTAAGCCAGTATAATTCTGCAGTTGAAAAAGCCCTTTAATTGAGAGTTCAAAATTATGCCTTAAAATGATGTCTATGCAGACAGCATGCTGGGTTTTGAAAAAAAAAAATGGAACTGCTGTGACTTTCAACTGAAGTAAAAACAGGAAAAGATTTAGGGATATCTATCAAATACATCTAAAGAAATTGTTGAGAAAAGAAAAAAAGAAGGCAAAAACATGGTTAATGTCAGTTACAGTATATTTGAAATGACCATTTTTCAGTATGTGTGTCATTACGTTAATCATTCGGCATTAGGAGAGGCAAGTTTGACAGGGTCAGACACACAGGCTGCCCCATCTGTGGCCCACGGCTCCGGCCGTACTGTCTGCGGAGAACTGGATACTACAAAGCAGAAATCATATGGAAAGCTTTGGCTTAACTTGTCTCGGTAATCTCTTTCATATACCACCACGACTTCACACTGCGAATGACTGTGCCAAACCGCATTTTACTTGTACTTTTGGAAGGATGAACGTGAGAACAGGGAGTGATATATTTTATGAGGCAAATAAGATGTGTCAAAATGCGGTTATTCAGCAAAGAATAGAACAAATCTTGCAGGAGAAACACGAATCAACTCCTCATCTTTGTCTCCGTGGGTTTACCTTCTCATTTCCCATTATGCTACATGTTTAGCCTCTAAACGTTGCAGACCAGACGCGGGGGATATGCATTTGTCATACATAATGTGTTTTGTGTTTACATGCCAGCACGTAATAGACTTGCTCTGTATGTAAAATCATTCAGCTCCGGACTCGTAACAATCCAATTAAGCTTTAAACGAAGTCAAACAGAACAATATCCCAGTTTAAATAAGCCCAGAGGGAGGGCAAAGAACAATGGATGGAGAAAGTATTCCTCAGCTGCTTCACTGGAGTCTATTTTAGATGTTATTATGAATATAATTCACCCAAAGCCCCTGAAATAAATAGATTTGCTCTTGGCAGATCCAGATCATTCAGTACAGGAAGACCCCATATCTGCTTCATTTGTAGCATCTGCTGAGCTAAAACAAGCTAAATAAGCCTGGCACGAGTGTAAAAATAAATAAATTGATTTGCTGTGCGGGCAAGTGAGCATTTTAGAGTTGAGAGGGTATGTGTTAAGACTTCACACGTTGAGTGCTTTAAAACAGATGGTGTGAAGACCGGCTGGAATAGTGCGCTGTTTCCAAAACTGAACTTTCAGCAACGCAATTATGGGCTGAATCTGAAAAATCTACTTATTTAGATGTGTGTTTAGATGAATTTAGAAACATCACAGTGTTTACAGAGTAAAAGGCAAGCAGTTGTGCTCCATAAATCTCCCCACAATCTTCAATTAGATTTCCAGTTATGCTACTTCCAAATTACACCACAAGCATCTGTTGACCAAACATTGATACTATTGACATCATAGAGAAACATTGGAATTCAGTTTTTCCCACTACAGTCATTTCTATTACAGACTTAAAATGTCATAAAAAGCAGACTTAGTTACTTTAAAGCAGAAATATTATACATGTATTATTATTATTTTTAATTATAAAACTAAATCTGTGCCAAAATATGCCACATAAACTGCTAAAATATTCTGCTGTTTCCAATAGGGCCGGGGCGATATTTCTAATGATATGATCATGCGCATCTAGTCAGTAAATCTGGTTCCGTGATTACCACTAAATCGCCATCACCTGCTTTCAAATGGAGCAGCATTTAATAGAGCCGTAGATCACTGACAAGCTACGCAATATCGAGTTCATTATCGCCTTTGATTCATATACAATATGATCTTGATATTTCGTAGCTTGTCAGTGATCTACGGCTCTGTCTATTAAATGCTGCTCCATTTGAAAGCAGGTGATGGCGATTTAGTGGTAATCACGGAACCAGATTTACTGACTAGATGTGCATTATCATATCATTAGATATATCGCCCAGCCCTATCGGAAACAGCAGAACATTTACAAACATTCTGGGTTTCTGATCAGCTAATGCTCATCACTGACCTGAAAAAGTGGGTTGTAGTGCTTAGGCACTAACTCATGGTTCAATTCAATTCAATTCAATCTCCAAACCTAATCAAAGACACCAGTTAGCTAAGCTAATCAAGGTCTTCAGAGTTACTAGAAAAATCACAGGTAGGTGATTGAACAGGGTTTCAGCTAAACTCTGTAGATCAGTCGCCCCCCAGGGCAGGATTAGAGGAACACTATATAACTAAACCTCTGTGATATCAAAATTTGAATACGTTTAGAAAAAGTAATTTTTTCCCCACAGATTCAGATTTGAATTTATGAGAGTTACTGTATGTTTTCATAGTACATCAAGCTATTTTATCTCAAAGGAAAATTTGATTCCTCGTGATATGACCCAATGAAACAAAGTCCAGGATGTAGAAAACACTGCCAGTTCACGCTTTCACAGAAAAATAAACACTATCTTCGCCTAACCAACCAGGACTATGGTTGCTCCAACAACAGCAAACGGTGGTTAGGCTTTGGCTCCATTTCACAAGGGATTCAGCCAGGCTTCCCTCAGCCTCTGCAGACCCCAAGGTAAAGAGGGCCGGGTCTGGGGATGATGGTTTGGATCCTCTCCCTGCACTTCAGCTATCCCACCACTGCTTTTCAGCACTCACTCTATAGTGAGCGCCTGCCGGGGACCTGGTCCTTCATCCCGGGCCAGGCGGCTAGAAGGAAAATCAATAGGGTAACCATCTCTCCATAAGAAAGCCATTAGCACAAACCAAGCCATGCAGCCCTGTTCATACACATGCAGAAAAAAATAGGGTCATTTCTTTTCAACTGCAAGGGGTGAAAATGACAGACTTTTGTAAAAGGAAGATATAAAATAGGCTATATATCTTATAATAACAATATAATAGTTACTGTATTTTTAATCAAATAAAGGTAGCTTCGGTACTTTATTTATTATATATATATATATATATATATATATATATATATATATATATATTTAATAGTTATAAGTAAATTACTTTGCTAAAATTCTAATAGAAAGTTATGCTCAACTTGTCTATATATGGCCGATGCTTTTGAGACAGAAATTACACATTTCACCTCGACATTGCATGCTATCAGTTTAGAAATCCATAATATTTCCATAAACTTTTATGGATTTCTATACCTCTAAAATATTTTATAAGAAATAGAACAAGATAGAACAAATAGTATCAAAAATAGATGCACCAGCATACACAAACACTGTCTTGGCACACATTTAAAGAGAAGTGGACCTCTAACAACTTTTTGGCATGTGATCGGAGTAGTAAACGGGTCATTTTATTAGACTACAGACCAATCATTGACGAGATGAAAGTTTTGAGTTATATTTTATAGTTTATATTGTAACCGCCCTTCATGAGGCCCCACACACACTTCAAAACAGAAGAACAAACTAACATTTTTGTCCTACTGTTTGAAACCTTTAGCACATAAAGCTCCCTCAGCATCCCTCACCTCAAAAGACTGTACAACCCTGTAAATCCTATTAAACACCATACACTCTCAGACATTCCCATTCATCAAATGTGCAGCGCTGTCGAATAGGAAATGTCACGGGTTGCGTCTAGTCTGTGCTTCAGATGGTGTGCATTAAAAACAGCAAGTATTTAATTCCATCTCAAAACCTGCTGTTGATATACTGTAAGGTTTTCGAGGCAGGTTGTTTGCAAGCAAAACCAAGGCAGATATGCTTAATTGAAGGTCCAACAATGCACAAAGCGGGACTTTCGATACCATATGCAGCGCAAACATCGATACCACAAATTGCAAGTTTACAGATGTGAAAAACTAAATCATAAAGTGAAATGCCTACATATCCTAGCTGTCTCTCTCATCCTGTGCCAGTGCCTCCCAGAGACTTTCAACAACAATCCACTTTGTGTCGATGGCTCATGGACACACACACAGATGTCAACAATTACACAACCAAAGAAAGGCCGACACACATGACAACTGGAAATGGGCTTGAATTAGTGAAACCAAAGCCTCAGTGTTTGTATTAATTGAGTCCTGCTGTTAATAACTGGCTGGTGACCTCAAATGTGTTTCCAGCCCAGAGTTTTTGGAAGAGTGTGTCCAATACCTGCCGCTCCAAAGAAAACAGAGGCCAGATAAACAACACAGATCGCTACACGGATTGCGTCACTCAACGGAACTTTCAGAGCAAAATTTTCCAGTGTCATTGTAAAACGTCAGCTACATATGTTCTAATGATGTTTTTGGGGAAAAATAGTCATAACAGACAACTAGATATAGCTGGTGAATAATCCATCTAAAAGTCCAAAGTGTTTTTTTTTTGTTTGTTTTTTGTGGTGCAAAGAGTAAAAAAAAAAAAAAAGTTTTGTGTTTTTACTTTTAACTCCCACCAACATGTGATTGGGCGAGTCCACACTACAAAAGACGGCTTCTTCCTTTTCAAATCTCATATCAAATTAGAAAGGCATTTATTGTCAATAAAAAAGAAGGGAATAATCAAAAATTTGAAATTAAAGAAAGGTAGGTGTATGGAGGGCTTTATTTCCCTAGAAGGTGGCATCCATTTAATAATTTGAATTCAAATTATAATTTACACTCAATATATTATTATTGCATACCGTTTTAAAATGTACTAAAAATAATGAGGTGCAGATGATTGCCACTATTTGCATTAAGTAGTATAAACAGCAAAACACCCTGCTAATCTACTGTATAGCTAATTTAATTGAATGTAAATAGCATATAGCTAAAAAATACTATTTTCACTTAGTGTAAATAGAATCCATTGCTATTTGTACTTAGTATAAATAGCATATATCACTAAGAAAATTATTATTATTGTATTTACTTTAATGGTTACACACCTTGACATTCTGAGAAAAATAAAATCTAAACTTTAGCCTTTTTCAAAAAGCACATTTCTAAAAACAGTTACATTTGATGATTCACTGCTTTTATAATAACATTTTGACTTTTAGATAAAGAAAGTCCTGAACTGTTCAGAGCACACTTCCAAGAACACTTAAAAGAGCCCCATTCTTTTCCTGTAATGGGACTCTTTTACAACTTGTTGAAAATGCTCAACAAAAAAGAATCCAAAAATAAGCTATGAATGCCTCTCTGTAATCTGAATTTACTACTCGCATAAGACTCAATTCTGCCAGACCTAAAAATAAGCGGGCAGTGACTTTTTCATCTTTAAAGACAAAACAAAACCAAACCTCAGTTACAAAGCATGGGCACAGCAGTGGAGAGCAGGGCAGATCTGGGGGCAGCGTAATGTGTTTGTGTGTCTGCAGTAAAGGGCAGGTGTTATCGACAGCATCCATCATAGTCAATAACCCATCTGGGTGTAGAAGCCGGGACAGCCTAGAGGGATGGGTAAATGAAAGCAGAAACATGGGCGGAATTGGTCTCCCGCACCACAGCTGGTGGAAACAGAGGTCCTGCCAAAACAAACGGCAACAAAACAACACCTTGCTGTATACAGGGGTTATGTAACTGGGGTTCCCCTAAAGCATATTATCTTCATCTTAAAGATTTCAGCAGACTTCTGCCTATCTGAAGCAATAAAGGTCTCTCTTTATAGTGGTTTTTAAAAATTTCTAGTGCATTTCTAGCAGCATGATAAAGCTACAAAAAACAAGCTGCTTATAGTAGCTATTTGATGTGTGACGACATGCCAGTCTTGCTCATGAGCGAGACCTTTCCATGGCCAGACAGTGGAACCACGCAATCCCACAGGACTCGGCTACAGACATTATACTCACATTAATCATTGCATTTCCTGACAATGCAATCAGGTTAGTAAGACATGGTCCCTGTCTCATAGTTTTTCCTGCTCGCCTGGCAGGTGCAGCTTAGGAAAACTGACACACTGCAGTGTTTGTGCAGTACATCAAAGCCACAAATGTGTGTGTGTGTGTGTGTGTGTGTGTGTGTGTGTGTGTGTGTGTGTGTCCACTGCGTGAATGTGCGCACACCAGGTATTTACTTACGCCCTGTGCTGCTGGTGAAGTTTCCCTGGGAAAGTTGCTAATGTGATTTAAATGAGCATGTATGGCACAAACAGCATTTAGGATCAGAGCGCCGTAATAATACCATTCAGAAGCAGAGCAAAGGGTCAGACGATACACCCCAAACCACACAATTTTTACTTAGATCAGCGCACCAGGATTTCACAAGGCAGAAAAGAAACAACTCATTTTAGAAGCACTTTCACTCACTTTTCAGCAACTGGGAGTGAGGGAGTATAAACAAGCTTCCTGTGTCCTTTCCTTGACCTGGCAGAACCTATAAGTGTTTTCAAGTCTTGAAAAAGCACAAAATGCAGGGCTTCACAATGCTGCAGGTGTGCCATCAAAGGTCTATCCCACTCTTGTATTAACTACTCAATGCTTGTTATAGTTGTGTTTAATCTGTGTGATTAAGACACTTCCTGTAGCATAACCATGGTATGCTGCTTGAAACAAACCCGTTTAGCTAGTATTGCTGTTAGCTGTGTTTTGGAACATGGTACCTTTTTTTACCTTAAAGCTGGTTATTATTTGATCTAAGATGGTCTTTAGTTAGTCTAAATTGGTTATTATCTGGTCTAAGCTGCTTATCAGCTAGTCTAAAATGACCAATAACTTCATAAGAAAGTGAATAGCTGGTTTTAACTTGCCTAAGCTGCATAATAAATGGTATAGATTGGTCATTTTCTAATTTTAAATGGGTGTCATCCATCTTATCTAGTCTAAGCTGGTCCAAGTTGGTCATTTTGGAACACGACACTTGAGTTTACCTTAAAGCCAGTCATTAGTTGGTCTGATTTTAGATGATTTTAGCTAGCCTAAACTGGTTATTAGAAGGTCTTAGGTGGTTTTACCTGGACAAAGATGTTCATTAGCTGGTCATTAGATGGTCTAAGATTATCTTTAGCTAGCCTAAGATGGTCATTAGATAGTCTAAGATGGCCTTACCTGGTCAAAGATGTTCATTAGCTGGTCTACACTGGACTAATTAAGCGGCAGATTAAATAGGATATGATGGGTAATAGTCTAAGATGGTCCAAGATGGTAAGCATCTGGTTAAGATGGTCATTGGCTGATCTAAACTAGTTTAGGCTCCTCATTAGCTGGTCTACAATGTTCATTAGCTTCTCATTAGATCTAAGCTGCATATTAAATGGTCTAATATGATCACTAGCTGATCTAAATTTATAGCCAACTGGATTAAGATAGTCATGAACTGTTCTAAAATGTTCCAAAGGTCTAGGCTGCACATTTCTGGTTTTAGAAGGTCAGTGGTTAATCTAAACTGGTCAATAACTAGTCTAAGATGTTCATTAGCTACTCGTCTAGGGTCAGAAATTGGACTTAGTCTAGACTGCATATACACTGGTCTAAGATGGTCACTGACAGATCTTAACTGGACTAAGATAGTTGTTAGCTGGTTTAAGCTGTTCCAAGAAGGTCTGAGCTGCACATTTACTGGTCTTAGATGATCAATCGGGGATCTAAACTGGTCAAAAACTGGTCTAAGACAGTCATTAGATAGTCTAATCTGGAGGACCCCAATGAGTCATATGCTACTGCTAATGCTAACTTATCAGCTGGGCTTTTTAGACAGCTGCCAATCTCTAGTGAGCAGCCAGAGTGGCCTGCGAGTGGCGCATCTGTTGTGGTTCTGGCATGCACGGCAGAAATGGCCACAAAGGAATCTTGCATCCTTTTTAAAAACCACTCTGCGCTGGAGAGAAAGCAAGAAAAATGAAGGAAAACAAAAAACTGCTGGCTAAACATATTGTTATCGAATGGAAATGTCCATTTTCTGAGAAGTGTTGAAAAGGCGCCACAGAACTGATGTTCTATGTCCGATAGACTCATTACTATTATTAGTCGAGCATGGTTACAAGGCCACACAGATTTCTAGGATGGAGATGAGTCAGCCGAGATATTGAATATGGTGTAATATCTTGTCATCTGGGCCCTGTGAGCCATATGTGAATTATGCAGTTGAAAACAGCATGAATATGACTACTTCTTTGATTGTGATCCATGGGTCATGCCTACAGAACACTAATGGTATTCATTACACACTATCAACTCAAGCACACTACCAGACACATATCCAAGTTCATTCTCTCAAGCTATTGAGAATGAGGAGTCACGTGCCGATTTGGGTTGATTTGGGAGGGGTCTGAGCCGGTCGGCCATGATGGTAGGACACGCTATCGGTTGCCAGGGGCAATGCCTTCAGAACTTCACAGAGGCGCGACTAAACATTTCAGAGCTCTTTAATTTTTGCTCATTTATTATGTCAGCGGAACAGAGACGGATCTACGAATACGAGAAAGAAATGAAGAAAGTAAAGCAATGCAGAAAGATAAGGCGAAAGAAAGGGGACCTTACAGGAACAAGCGCAAAACAGTGGTATTTGGAGAAGCTCTCAGGCATCCAAAATATCGACCCATACGAGCTCCCTGCAGCGGCAGAGAGACCTGGACCATTACCTCCGTGCACACATATGGACATTGTGAATTATATTGTTTACGATGTAAGTCACCTTGCATTCATGCTGTTAATGGCTTTAATCTAACCAGGACATTTACATCTTGCAATCACACATTTAACTACCCTAGCCAACCCAGAACTGGTTTGTCCACTTTGCAGCCCCCAACACAAGAACCTGGTACAGTGTGTGTCACTGGGCTAAAATCAAATTATAACTAAACATACAGAGCTTTAGCCTAGATAAAAAAACATGTTGGAAACGTTTGTGTACATTGAACATCTCATAACAATCTAGTGTTTACGAAACAGTCGCAGTTATTTAAGTTACTTTGTCGTTTTGGTCAAGAAGTGTCTGCTAAATCGCTAAAACACATGTGAATAAACTTACTTTGGCCAGTACAACGCTGTTTTCACCACCTGGAGGCTTGTGGATGGACCCAGCCACAGCAGAAAGCCTCGTAACTTTCCAAAGACTTGTGGCTTTTAACTCCTGCATTTTGTAGTAACTTACACCAAAAACTAGATAATTCACAATGTCCATATATGTGCATGGAGGTAAACGGTTCAGGTCTCTGTGCCATTCCGCTGCGAGGAGCTCGTATGGGTCGATATTTTGGATGCCTGAGAGCTTCTCCAAATACCGCTGTTTTGCGCTTGGTGCAACCTAAAAAAAACTGTATTCCATTGTTCCATGTTTTCCATAAGTATCTTGTGAGGTACTGGAGCAGTTTTTAACGCAGCAGTAACTTCCAGGCATGGTAAAACACTGCGGAATTGCAAAAACCTCCTCTACTACCGAGTTAACAACACATGTAAACAATCCTGTTTCGCCGGCGGTGTCCTGCCAACATGGCGGAGACTGTGATATCGAGGGGAGGGGCTCTGTACTATGACGACAACTCCTCACTCTCAATAGCTTATTTTTTTTTCTTCCATTAAGTCATACGTTAGACTTACTGGTATAAAGAAACACAATTCAAACATTTATTTACTTAAAACATTTCCTATTCACCATATGTTTCACATGCCATCTTGCTCCTATTTCTGTGTGTTTTAATGCACACAGAATTAGGAGTGACATCTAGTTTTATTGGTTCTCATGTGCCTCATGACTGCCATTGATGTGATGCATCTGAATTGAATATAAACATGAATTAAATTTGAGAGCTTCTTCGACGGTTCCCTTTCATAATCTAGAAAACAGCAGTTTAACAAAATATGTTTAACAGTTTTAATTTTAGTTAATTAAAAAAGCGAACAATAAAAGCAGAAAGCAGACAATAAAATGAACTGAGAATGGGATCAGGGCATGTCGTAAGACTGAATTCGAAACGCTCTAACGTGTCACAAGCACAAGTTCTCCCCACAATGCCACGACTTTGACCTTCTCTCTTATTCCAAACCATGTTTTTTCCTTCTATTTTATTGCTTTCTTCCCCATCTCTCCCTTATTGCTTTACGGTGGAGAACATTAGCATAGGCGATTCCAGAATTGTGTAAAACCATTTCTGTTTGACATCAAAACAAATCAGAGTAAATGAGCTAACAGCGTTTGCCAACAGAAATATGAAAAAATATGAGAAAATATGAGTATGCTCGCTCTCTCAGTGACAGAGTACAGCAGATCCAAAGAAGTGTGCCATGCTTTGAGCCCTGTAAGGCTGGCTGTGGTCCCTGCATGCTGTGTTAGCAAACAACAATCCTGTAGCAATCCTATTCCTTCCCTCTCCGTCCCTCCGCTCTGCTATAAAGAGATAACACACTAAAATCCTGGCAAAACCGCTAATGGTGCTGTAAAACTTTCTCTGTTGACGGGCACCGATTCTCTGGTTCTGCAGGACGCATGGAGAATTCCCCTATAACGATAATGGCAGTTTAAGGCCCCGTCCACACAGAGATGCGTTTAGCTGTATACGCATACATTTTGTATCATATAGGCATTTCATCCACACAGATCCGGTTTTTTGGGATAGTGAAACTGATATTTTTTTTTAACTGGGCCACCCTCGCATTTTCATGGGGACATCAAATCTTTATATTTTCTGAAATGGTGACATCATTACCCCACGTCTCGCCCCTAGTCAAACAAACAAAACATGAACAAACACTGAATGATAGTTGTGACGAGTGGGGCGGGGCCAAAAGCAGTGGGAACGAGGCGAGGCCAGTGGAGTAATTGGAGAGAGGACCAGGCCTGGGTTTTATTTTGTATTTGGTTTTTATTTGTATTTTGTAATTAAAGTTTGAGGCGGTGGGCTGGAGTGAGTTGCCGGGGATGGGCGAGCTTGTGCTGGCCGCCCGTGATGTGGAGGGGCGGCTGACATCCGTGAGGGAGCAGAGGAGTCGGCGCCGTTCGCCAGGGGGCCGGAGCCTGCTGCCATCCGCCTGAACGGGGAGGAGCAGGGAACGGGGACTCCTGCCGGCTGCCCAAAACCGGAGTAGCCGTCGCCGTCCACCGGGCGGCGGAGGAGTGTTGTGCTCTCCGCCGAAGGCCGTCCAGTGCAACTGCCAGGCACAGTGGAGAAGATCACCCAGCTGGTGGAGGGCCAAGCGGCAGTGCGTCTGGGAACCGGAATTTTTTTTTCTCCTCTCTCCCCTCTCTCGTCTCTGTCGCTCCTCCTTCCATCTCCTTTTCTCTCGCCTCGTCTGTCCTACCCCCAGGTTCCCGCAGGTCCCCATGAGCGGTCCCCCCCGCAGGGAGGGGGGGGGTAGAGCGCAGTCTCGAGGGTACCCCCCGGCCTGCGAGGGGCGATGGGGGTATGTGACGGGTTGGGCGGGGCCGAGAGACGTGGGAACAGGAGCGAGGCCGGTGGAGTGATTGGAAATGAGCGACACCTGCTCGATCCACCGGTCTCGAGTCCCACGGAGGAGATGGAGGGATATAAAACCAGAGTGACGACAGTGACGGAAGAGAGAGGACCAGGCCTGGACTTTATTTTGTATTTGGTTTTTATTTGTGCGTGTCAGTCGTCCGTGAGGGGCTGACGCGCTGTTTTGTCTTTATTTTGTAATTAAAGTTTGATTTGATTGTCTCCCGGTTCCCGCCTCTTTCTTCCCGATGATTATGAAGTTTGTACATTGATACAATAGTCTTTTAATTAACTAACATTAATATAGATTAATATTTTTTTGTATTTGTATACCGCACGTAAGGTTTATGCGCATAGTCCAGATCTTCTTCTCTGCTTTTAGTTTATCTCTGTGGCAGAATTACAGCGCCACATACTGGTCTGGCATATATACTACATCGTTTGTGTCAGATTTGTGGTTTCGTTTGGACGGAGATAAAAAGGTTGAATAGGGAAAGCTTTTGCTTCGTGTGGACGTAGCCTAAGAGTGAAAACCACAGCAAACAATGGGATACATTCAGCACAGGCAGATACCACACAGATGCTGGTCCAGATTAAACATACAGTGTGGGCGAGGACCTGCACTTTGTCATGAAGTCTTTATGTGTGCGTGTCTTCGTATTTTACAGCTCTGTAAAGCAGACTCACATCAATGGAGGAGAGAAAGAGGCTATAAACAAAGAACTGGGAGACATACGTGATTGAAGGATGTCCAGCATTTTTACCAGCCCCAAATGCCCCAACTGTGTGGATTATTTCTAAATACCAGAATACATATGCATCAAATTGGAAAGAAAGAAAAAAAATACATCTGTCCAATTTCAAGGTTGCTTTGCTGAAAACACCAGCCTGGATTTGTTCACTGAAAAAATTCTGACACCATTTACTCACCCTCATTTCATTTCAAATATGTTTAATAATTGTACATCTTTAAATGGAATACAAAATAAAAAATTTTATAGAACAGCCACGCCACATGTTTTAATAAAATGCAAGTGAATGAGAACTGTGTCTTTCAGGCTTCAAAAGCACACTTAAAACATCATAAATGTGGCCCAGACAACTTGTGCACAACATTCAAGTCAGCTGATGTAATATAATAACATTATGTGAGAAAAAAATATAATAATAATAATTTAGATATTTATCTTCTGATTTGTGAAAATATTAACAAGATCATTGAGGTAATAAGCTGAACGTGTAAGTTGAAAGTGAAAGTGTTGGTGAAAATAAATTCTGGCCTTCTTAGCAGGGTACTCCTTCCTGTACTATCAGATCCGTGATAACGATACATATTTTCATATTGAACTGTTCGGTATGAGACTTTTGGTTCAGTATGCATTACAAACCGAAACGATTCATTGGACTAATCCTATTACATTTGGAAAATTAAATTAAGGTGTGTGAAATGTAATGTTCTCAGTGCCACTGCGCTCAAAAAGGCAGCCTAAATGATGTTACAGGCAGCATGCTGTCTGCTTAGTGGCGTAACGTTAGAGGACAGCACGCAGGACACACTGCGAAAGGCCCTGCGATAACCTCCCCTTGCTGGGGTGCGTCTAAACATGATGATCTTGTATCGATGATAGCCAGAGATATTGTAAAAAACATTCATTATTGGCGATATTAAGATATCTGGATCTTCTAATTAATGCAGGCCTGTAACATTCTTATTTTTATTTGGCCTATTATTAGGGGTGCATGATATATATCGGCCGATGATTAATGCACATCTCGTCAGTAAAGCCGGTTCTCTAATCAGAGGTAAATACCATCTGGCGTGATTTCACATAGAGCAGCTGTTACCACACAGAGCCGTTGTTAACTGACAAGCTGCGCAAATCCACGTTCATTATCAGCTTGGATTTGCACGGCTTGTCAGTTTACTGACTAGATTCACATTAATCATCGGCCGATATATATTGTGCACCCCTACCTATTATTATTATGAAGTTACATTTATTATTAAATGAAAATTACTATTAATTTGGCCCGCAATAATTACCAAATAGCTGACGTGCTGCGAGGATAACAAAAGATTAGGCTATATATTTACTCTTCAATTAAAATGTTTTTTTAAAAAGGTATTTTAAAAAAAGTCTAAACAATGAAATATAGGCCAATGATTAAAATATTATCACTTCAGTCCTAGATAAAATTAAATGAAATAAAAGGCTTTTATTTCAAGCACTGACTTTCATAAACAACCTGTTTCACACAAAAAGTTTCTTCTCATGTTTTTTTCACTATGTAGTATTAGAAATAGTTTGCTATATACCGTTATCAGCATATGCTGAAGTAGATTCGTCTCATCGGCACTAAAATAATATGCGGCGTCAGATGCCGAAAGCTCTGTCATCACCCCGTCATTCATTCCGTTTTTACTTTCACTTTCTGCATAGTAAACTGACTGACATTAAGATGTTCACTTGGATAATTATTGAGCAAAGTTTGCACGTTGCTTGTGTGAGATATCTATTGGCTCGCCTTCATGGTTTAAAACTATTTCTAGAAAAATATTTCCAACATTGTGACGTTACCAATTATCCCCCATCTGTATTGAAAACGCACTGAAGCATGACACCACTGTGTCCTATCGAACCAAACCGTGAATTTTGTAAACTGTTACACCCCTACTCTCTCTAGATACAGATAGATATATCCATATATCTCAGGGTTATGGGTCACAGCAGGCAGGCCCGGCAGAATTCAGTACACCAATCACTTTAATCAAACGTAATCCCTTTGTCATGTTGTGGTAATTTAAACTATAAGCTTTCATTGAGTATTCAGCACCTAGAGTCGTATTGCCTTTACCTGACACAGATAAATAACTGCCCTGGTGTTTGGTTTCACATGCAAGATGTGTTGCATGGTGGCACAGACTGAGTTATGAAATCTGGAAATAGAGGCATAATTATCTTTTTCCATGCAGGTGATGATTCAATCAACCACAGTTGCCTAAAGATGGAAATGCTGTCAGGATTGTGAAGATTCAAACTGTGAGGCATTGTGTGCTACTACGTCACCTTAAGACTATATACAGGTACTGAATTAAATAACAGCCTTGTACATGACCATATTATGGTTTTGATTTCATGATGAACTGTGAAGATCTAACTGTCAGATAGTTCTGGTTTTTCTCAATATAGAACAAAAAGTTCCTTTCAATTGCTCTACAACAAAAGCTGAAACAGATAAGTTCTGCTTGAGTTCTGCAGATGTAATTCTTAAGGTGAAAAAGTTTAAAATGCTCTTATCTTTTGTCTTGTAACTCAAATAATTAAAGTCTTTGAGAATTACCCAATGGCATTTAGAAAGGGAACTATATAGTACTGTAATTCCACATCCATTACTCCTGCAGACCACCTATGCGAGAGCAGACCCCAGAGCGGTGAGTGTACGTTAACAGCGAGGACCACCAGTTCAGTCCATTGCGGGTGACATTTCCTTTCTCTGACCACAAGAATGCCCAGCATCTGAGAAACAGAACGCATAACCGCAGCAGCCAAGCACTTGTATTCATCAGCTCTTACTGTTTCAAGCTGTTTCAACTTGAGTTCACGCTCTCCATGACAAAATCGTGTTTCACAGAACATTCCATTTCATTATTCTATTCCCATCGAATGTGAGATGTGAAATCTGGTGTGGAAACTAAAGAACAAGCTGTCTTTGGCAGTTTTCACACTTGATTTGCAGTCTGGTGGTGTGCACCAAAATTTGGAAAACCGCTTTCACACCGACTGAATGAAATGAACTGCTGTAGTGTGAAAGCACTCTTTATCTTTCTAAGTGCAGCGCTCTGCCTGCATTATAAAAACCTGCACCACCAACCCCACCAAAGCCAACATGACTCAACTCTTAAGGCCGCTAGTCATTTTTATGGTCGAGTTTAATAGAAATTGGTAGTAGCAGCGGTTAAGAGTGGGCAGGAGATCCAACAGGCTCTACTAATGGACCATCTGGTTCAACTGAGCATTCAAAGGCACCAAGAAAAAGATCGGAAGTGCTTATGTTTGTGGACACCATCACAAGTCTCACTTCGGAAACCTGAGGGAAATCACGAGTTGCCAAACACCGCATGAACAAACAGTAAACAGTGTGATTTATCTGATCTCAGGTTAGCTTCCTCTTTGATTAACAAAACTAATGGCTGTTAAGTCTTTTGCCGGGTGCTTGTTTCTGTTGTTTTGGAGGTTAGATGAGAGGAAATAAATCGGTTGTCTGTGTCAGATATAATCAACAGGACAACATTATGTGAGGAGCTCAAATAGATGGTCAAATACAGAAATAAGACATCCAGAGCAGTGGTTCTTCAAACCTCTCTAGAACATCTGCCGCAGATTCCCAATATGCCAGCTTTGGTTTAGCCAGGTTACACAATACAGATCCTCAGGGTAATTACAGCAATTGTGTGGCTGCACATACAAGGCTAAATGTCTTGGCCTGCTGCATCATTACATCAATTACTTAGGCTTTTAGGAATCGTGTCTTGTCTGTGTAGTTACATTTTTAGAGCATTATAGTAATTTAGGATAACAATATAATGTGGAAAAAAGAGGGATGGTAAAAAACAACAACAACAACCATAATGCTGTGTTAAATTCACATGTTCTTACTAAATACTGTGTGATGCACTGAATGCCAGATTTAACTACAGAGGTCTTTGTGGGAAATTAGCTGCTGTGTTACAATGAAAAATAGAATGCTTTGATTTTACCTCTATATATACAACCCGAATTCTGGAAAAGTTGGGACGTTTTTTAAATTTTAATAAAATGAAAACTAAAGGAATTTCAAATCACATGAGCCAATATTATATTCACAATAGAACATAGATAACGTAGCAAATGTTTAAACTGAGAAATTTTACACTTTTATCCACTTAATTAGCTCATTTAAAATTTAATGCCTGCTACAGGTCTCAAAAAAGTTGGCACGGGGGCAACAAATGGCTAAAAAAGCAAGCAGTTTTGAAAAGTTTCAGCTGGGAGAACATCTAGTGATTAATTAAGTTAATTGATATCAGGTCTGTAACATGATTAGCTATAAAAGCTTTGTCTTAGAGAAGCAGAGTCTCTCAGAAGTAAAGATGGGCAGAGGCTCTCCAATCTGTGAAAGACTGCGTAAATAAATTGTGGAAAACTTTAAAAACAATGTTCCTCAACGTCAAATTGCAAAGGCTTTGCAAATCTCATCATCTACAGTGCATAACATCATCAAAAGATTCAGAGAAACTGGAGAAATCTCTGTGCGTAAGGGACAAGGCCGGAGACCTTTATTGGATGCCCGTGGTCTTCGGGCTCTCAGACGACACTGCATCACTCATCGGCATGATTGTGTAAATGACATTACTAAATGGGCCCAGGAATACTTTCAGAAACCACTGTCGGTAAACACAATCCGCCGTGCCATCAGCAGATGCCAACTAAAGCTCTATCATGCAAAAAGGAAGCCATATGTGAACATGGTCCAGAAGCGCCGTCGTGTCCTGTGGGCCAAGGCTCATTTAAAATGGACTATTTCAAAGTGGAATAGTGTTTTATGGTCAGACGAGTCCAAATTTGACATTCTTGTTGGAAATCACGGACGCCGTGTCCTCCGGGCTAAAGGGGAGGGAGACCTTCCATCATGTTATCAGCGTTCAGTTCAAAAGCCAGCATCTCTGATGGTATGGGGGTGGATAAGTGCATACGGTATGGGCAGCTTGCATGTTTTGGAAGGCTCTGTGAATGCTGAAAGGTATATAAAGGTTTTAGAGCAACATATGCTTCCCTCCAAACAATGTCTATTTCAGGGAAGGCCTTGTTTATTTCAGCAGGACAATGCAAAACCACATACTGCAGCTATAACAACAGCATGGCTTCGTCGTAGAAGAGTTCCTGGCCTGGCCTGCCTGCAGTCCAGATCTTTCACCTATAGAGAACATTTGGCGCATCATTAAACGAAAAATACGTCAAAGACGACCACGAACTCTTCAGCAGCTGGAAATCTATATAAGGCAAGAATGGGACCAAATTCCAACAGCAAAACTCCAGCAACTCATAGCCTCAATGCCAGACGTCTTCAAACTGTTTTGAAAAGAAAGGGAGATGCTACACCATGGTAAACATGCCCCGTCCCAACTATTTTGAGACCTGTAGCAGAAATCAAAATTGAAATGAGCTCATTTTGTGCATAAAATTGTAAACTTTCTCAGTTTAAACATTTGCTATGTTATCTATGTTCTATTGTGAATAAAATATTGGCTCATGTGATTTGAAAATCTTTTAGTTTTCATTTTATTAAAATTTAAAAAACGTCCCAACTTTTCCGGAATTCGGGTTGTACATCACTACTAAATGATGATGATGAATCCATTAATAATCATCATTTGTAATATTTCTAATAATGCTAATACAAAAACACTAATAACAATAACACTAATTCAAATCAACAATGTATAAAAATTTAAACAATGCTCACAAATAAACAGTTTAAACAAAAAAAAAGTGTTTTCAAAACTTTATGAAAACAAACACTGAATATGTAGTAGAGCATATGAGATTTCGTCAAATTATAACATACATTTCAGTCTGTTCTTCAATTTTCTGTGTTGTTTTTGTAGCTTGACAGTGTCCGCCCCAGTTTTACATTCACTGTATGAAAACAGAAGCAGGAAGAATCTATAAACCTCTCCTTTTGTGCTCTACATAAGAAGGAGAATCAAACTGGTTTGGAACCACATGAGGCTGAGTAAATCAAGAGATATTTTTCATTTTCGGTTGAACTATTTCTTTTAGTTTCTTAGAAGGTCAGAGATGTAGCCAGCTTATTCTCAGACATTGAATGCTTGTTTGAACAAGAAATCTTTTGACAGAAAGCAACATTTGTCAAGGTTGGATGCTACAGTTTGGCCACGCTCCATTCATTTATTCATCATTATTGAATCAGTGAGACCTTGTTACTAGGAGCTTTTCTTGGGATGAGGATGGAACAAGAGCAGGGTGGACCTAAATAAAAGCTATTTGTGCCACAAAGTAATCTTGTTGGAACCTGTAGCTTAAACTTTGTGAAGGATGGGTTGTGAAGAACTGGCTCGCCGGTTTTAAAAGACTGCCTGTCAAAAGATGGAGAAATAGTAAGAGACTTGCACTCCCAGCTTGCATGCAAAGACACATACGTTCACTCATATATACACAGAGAAATGTCAATGCCCCGAGGCAAATAACTCCCAAAACTGAGCTGAGAGATTTATGCAATATCACACAGAAGGGCTGGTGGATGGATAAACAACTTGATAGAATGATACAAACACTGATCAGCCATAACATTAAAAATCACCTGCCTAGAATCATATAGGTCCCTCTCATGCAGCCAAAACAGCTCTGATGTATCGAGACCTCTGAAGTTATCCTGTTATCTGGAACCATTAGCAGCAGATCCTTTAAGTCCTGCAAGTTGAGGGGTGGGGTTTCCATGGATTGAATTTCTCGGTCCAGTACATTCCGTAGATCTTCATCTGGATTCAGATTTGGGGAATTTAGAGGCCAAGACAAATTTTGCAGTGTTGCAGCATCTTCTGCAAGCTCATCTGTCAGTGGTTTTAATGTTGTGACGGACGGACGGACGGACAGACAGACAGACGGACGGACAGATATATAGATATTCTCTCTAAATTAACACTCTGCAGTTAAACTTACTAGATCTGACAACCTGGCACCATCTCAGAGTATAATCAGCATGTAGGTATATGCCCTTATTTTAAGAGAAAACACATAGAAATATCAGTTGTACTTAGAATCAACCTTGCTTTCATTCATAAAACTGTCCATCAAAAGCTCAAACCACAAATGAGTGCACCGGTGCCTCGAAAACCAACTCAAGCAGAAATCACACAAGCCTGTCGGGCTTAAATAATACAAAAGTGAAAGAACATATGCCAAAAAAAAAAAAGTGTCAATTGCAAGCCTATAAAGAGCAAAGCTGAAGATTTCCATCTCAGTGAAGACGAGGCTTCTAGTGTTAACTAACTAAGCAGGACATTACTTTCTGTTCTACAAGATAGCGAAGGCAGCTTCCTCTTGTCTCTTGCAGGAAGACAGTTAAATTACTACTCTCAGAGCTGACTGGGTCCAGCAGGGAAATCAGCCTCTGGGCTACATGTCTCATGCTTAGCTCCTAAACCCTCATTTCCGTAGTCTTCTTCACTACACTTCCCGAAGCACACACTCACAGCCATTGAGACAGAGATGGTTATGCAACTTCTGTTTCTGAAGAATGAGATAAACACGACCTTTGTCATGCTCTGGAAAAAAAAGTTTTAAAGTTACTTTTAGTAACTTAAAAAAAAAAAAAGAAGTAATGCTAGCTACTAATTTCCCAATTTCTTAACTGACATCTCTTCTGTCCCTGTGTTAAGAGAAACTAGAAGTCAGTGCAGAGGCACTTATTAGTTTCACTTTTGGTGTAAAAGATTTTGTTATTAAAAAAACAAACCCAGCCCAGGTTACGAAAGTAATACAAAACTGAACTAATGCATGAAGAGTAACTAAGCAACAAAATTATTTACTTGTTTATGGAGTAACATAGTATTGTAATGCATTCATTTTAAATGTAACTTGCCCCAACATGATCGATAAGATACAAAAGGAATGTGGGAAAAATGGGGGAAGTTCAGATTTTTGTTACGCATTATATTATATTATATTATATTATATTATATTATATTATATTATATTATATTATATTATATTATATTATATTATATTATATTAATAATTAAAATGATATATTATAACATAACTTTCTCCTCTCTCTACATAAAGCAGCACAATCTAAAAAAATAAAAGGTGAAGGAAAATTGAATTTATTAGTTCATTACTGTCAGACTAAAAAGGTTGCACTGCCATCGTTAACTGTAGCAGTGACCAGTGATGGTTGTAAAATGATGTGTGAGTGCTTTGAATGAGGTGAGAACAGTCATTAAATCAAGTAGATTGATTGATGCCCTACTGGAGAAAGAATCCATTCCGTATCCCCACAAGACAGAACGTGCGTGCGGCCACACGTTAAAGTCCAGTGTTTAGTCCATTTGATATAGCTCCCTCTGCTGGTCATATTGAAGAGAGATGAGAGTCAAGCCAATACAGCAACCACACATACACACACACAAAATATTTAAGTAACACTTTACAATAAGGTTGTACGTTTCAACATTAAATAAAGCAGTCAATTAGACAGTAAAGTTAAACTAATAGAAATATTTATACATATAGTCAGAAATAAATAAATATTTATCCTATTTATCCAATGATTAACAGGCAGAGAGTGTTTCTGGTTGGCTCTCTTTCTTGCAGCTTGGGATTTCTCGGGAAATTTATTTCAGTGATATCTGTCAGGCTGAAGGGCCATTTTATGTGTGCAATATAAAAAAATCGATCGCAGCACCTTTAATCACGCCTGAATCGACCTAAAAATGAACGAACAATTGCACCTCTTCAGTGTTCACTCAAAAATCCTTCTACTTGAAGTCTAACAAAACATAAAATAAATAAGTGAATAAATATGTCAGCAAGTATCACGGCTGTTTCTTCAGGAGGAAATCATGAAGTATGCAAAAGCAGCAGGCCCGCTGGGCTCCGACAAACACAGATTCGCTCATGCAGATCCAAAAACTATCTGTCCAGATATTAACATCCACCCCACTGTTTCATCTCTCCCTCTCTCTGACTGATATGGTAATAATACACCATCTCCTCTCTCAGCCTACCCCTCTTCAATTAATTCAAATCATATTAACTCTCCCACTAGCTTAATGAATGACTAATTCAATTTAGACAAAACAAATAAGCGTTGGATGGCGCCCAAATCATTGCTTCCGTGACATTCTCTTTTCTCCCGAACCGGCGTCTAGCTCAGAAAATCTGCGGAGGCTGAGGCTTATTGATGCACCGTTATCTCGTTAAATCAAATCAGTGTGACATCCAATGTAATCCCGAGCTGATAAGAATCAACACGCAGGAACATCGCCAACATGTGAACACACACATGCGACCACACCAAAACCCTCTCATGCTCCTTCAGGGCTAACAAGTCATGGCATTTGACAGCAAGTTTTTCTGTAGTATGAGTCACTGAGAGTGTAAAACCTCGCAAAACCATCAATCTGTTTTATTTGATACCTGCAGTTATCATCGTAAAGTTGTTTACATGCTCCTGCCTATTTCATACACGCCTCGGGCGTCAAGCCTATTTTCAGGCTACAATACGTTTAATTCATTTAGAGAGGCTGTATAGTACTGTAGATGTATGATGTCAGCTCCCACAGGTGTGCTTCATCATGTAATGCTAACGGCTCACAACCGCAAAGTGTCACATTATTTTTGGTCTGTATTTTAAACTTTTTCTTTTTTTAGCATTATTTTTGACTTTTGATGAAAGTTTTTTTTCAATATTTCATTGTCATATTCAAATTTTTTGTCAATTTTAAAACTAAAATGGCACATATGTATAAAGGTTAACTTCTTTATATATATATATATATATATATATATATATATATATATATATATATATATATATATATATATATATATATATATATAACATTAATAAAATAAACATTACATAAAAAATGACATATTATTCAATATTTGTTTTATATAATATTTATATAAAATATATTCATACCAATGCATATTAATATGTTTATGTTGTTGAAAACAAACAAACACACACAGATTTTATACTTTCCGTTCAAGAAGATAA
Source organism: Carassius carassius (assembly GCF_963082965.1). NCBI lineage: Eukaryota > Metazoa > Chordata > Actinopteri > Cypriniformes > Cyprinidae > Carassius > Carassius carassius. The sequence goes on along the minus strand of NC_081780.1, from coordinate 13,817,896 downwards.
TACAAATCATTAAAATAATTTTTTCCAATCCATTTCTTAAAAATCAACTTTTTTCAATAAATTAATTCGCTGTTAACTGTTTGTAAGTTAAATAAATAGATTTACATTTAATAACTGCACATAAAGTGTAATATAATATATAAATATTCCCAAAAACTTTGAAATCGGAGCTCATAAAATATAATTTAAAGATGGTTCATTATTTTTCAAAAGATTTTTTGACTATGTGAAAATTGTTTCTAGTTAATTTTCCAGTTAACATTTTTTATTAGTTACAGTCACTGAAAAACTGTAACTAAAAAGTTCATGCTTACATACTACAAAGGTGCAAAAAAAATGACAAATTGGGGAGAAAAAAAAACAAGTTTAAAAACTTTTTTTATTAATTACTTTGTCAGAAACGTTTCGCTTGCATCGTTTTAAATAAATGCTAATTGGTTACATTATTACGTAATCACATTATTAAGTAAGGCTTAAGTTCTTAAAGGGGCCATTGCACATTTATTGAAAACTACATGTATACTACTGTAATTCCATTCATTTGAAATAGAAATACACACGCAATGAAAGAAATATTCCTCGGAGCCACATCAGCTCATATTTAGGTAAGGGGCTGATCCCGCCTTAAGACTGAAATCCTAGAAGCTCCGCTGGTTTAATTCCTACTGTACTGCAGTGATAGTGACAGATCAGCCCCTCGGCCTGGATTGAAAACTCATAATTAACCTCGTCTTTGGTACGAGGTGCGGGTCAGCCTGGCTTCTGGTTGGGGATAAGCCTGATTGATAGCAGCCCTGCTCGCTCTCTCCAGGCTCTGATCAGATTTACTGTGTGTAATTGAAGGTTGGGCTCAAGTGCTTCCTCCGACCGCGACCGAGAGGGTTTCTGCCACCGGGTCTCCTCAGAGCCAAAAGCAGTGATTGATTTGTGAGGTGAACTTCCATTGCTCTGAAAAGTGCCTTCATGGTGACTCGGCATACACATATGAAGGAAATCCAAGAGTACAATGCTTTTACACATCGGAACAAAGTGGCTCATTCATACAGAAGCTCTCTTTATTTCTGATGAGGTGAGCTCATGAATAAAAGAGGGATGAGAGCGAAGGGAGGAAAAGCTGCCTCTCCATTGAAAGGCGGCGAGGGAACGGTGTTTGCTTTCCAGCGGAAGACAAGTACATACAGGAAATGCCCCACTGCTTGACATGTGTTTTCTTACAGCCGCTAAGCCTAGGAAAACAAAGAGAAGAAAATGCCATGAAGGAATACAAGACAATGGAAAGATCGTTCCTGACACACGCCTGTCCTTTAGGGATGCGACGGTCGTGAAGGAAAACATAGCAAGAAAGACAACAGACGAGGCTATGAATGGCCTCTCTTTTACTTCTTCCCACAATTCCTGTTGAATAAGTCAGGCCTGTCAAAGATAAGATTAATAAAACGCAGACGGGCCTGCAACTCGCATTGTGCCAGAGTGGCAGCTTGATTTTTCCGACAGGTTGCTGTCTGCTGGGGCTTTGCTCTGATCTTGAGAAGCCGTTGGAAGCGATTCGTTGAGGTTTGACTCAGCCGGCTAGATCCTGAATCATCAGCGGCAATCTCTTTTTATCCAGATCTGACCTCTTGTAAAAACTCTGCTGCTGGTTTATACAACCGAACTGCGTCGTTAAAACAAAAGATGGATAGTGTTATGCAACAAGTGTTGCAACAGGAGGAAAACATGGGTGGTCTGAATTCGGTCGTCAATATCATATTCAAAAAATGAACTATGGATTGTTAATCTCGCTGATCACAGTGACTTTATGTGTAAAAGACTGTTTAAATCAAACTTCAGGCTGCATTAACTTGAGAAGTATGTAAATAAGCTACGTATATGACGAGAACTGAGAGACTCAAATACTGCTAAATTTAAAGCTGGGGTTTAACAAAGAGGCCTAAAGTTAAAAAAAGCCTCTATGTTCTTTGCCGTAAAAAAATGTCTGTAGGATGATGCGGGATGAATTATGGACAGGAATATAATACTTAGGGGTTTAAACACTAAGTATGAGCAATCGGAATAGTGATGGTTGTGTTTGCAAACATCTAATAAGACAGAACAAAGAGAGATGAAGACAGAGATGGAAGTGCATTCATATAGAGCAGCTCTCTATATCATATCAATCATCATGTAAATGATATGAGAGAATGATAGAGGATGATATGAGAACAAATGTGTGGTGTGCAGCTGAGCATTGTGAAAGTGATGTGATAAGAGATGTCATTTTATCATCTGCTGTCATTGCTCTGAGGCATTTTCGCATAGATTCCTAAACACAAATTTTAGGCTTAAAAGGAAATTTCACCTTATATTAAAATTGTGTTATTTTTAACTCAGCCCTTTACACATTTAGGATGCCATTTGGTTGTGTTTTTGCATTTGACTGCCGTTGCTGTTTGTTCTAGATGGAAGTGTTGGACTGCTGCACTTGTGTCTCGCATCTTTGTTTTAAAAAAATGCTTTGCACAAGTTAAACGTAGTTCAACAACAACAACAACAACAAAACACATCAGACAGTTTATTTGTCTCACAACTGAAAAACAGGTTATGTTTGAAGAATATGCTGGCAATTATTTAAAATATAATAAAAAATAAATGAGGATTAGGGCTGTCAAACTCCAAAATGAAGAATGTAATTTATTTGACTACTACACTATATTTTGTGAAGCCATATGACAGAATCATTCACTAAGCAAATCATTCTTTTAAATCATATGTTTTCAATTAATCTTGTGATCCAGTCCACAAAACTGGTCTTTTAGAAGTACAGAAGACATTGAATTGAAATTCAGAAATAATAGTAATAAGTGCCGGGACATTTTTAAATACTTTCATGATGCTTTAGTATCTTTATTTTTATTTATTTGTAATCTTTAAGGTTAATTTCCCATTCTCTGTAAATGGTGCAGACTGGACAGTCTGCCTAATATCTTCTTTTGTGCTTCTCTTAAGTTAGTTGTACAGGTTTGGAATGACATCAGGGTGAGTAAATAAAGACTTTCAAGCATATTTAAGCAGATTCTCAGAACCGCACACACTATATTCATGCAATCAGTTCCCGTGAACTATTCCCAGTGTGGAGACAGGTCTCATGATAAGCACCTGGCTGACAGAATGCGTGACCTTTTATTCTTAACGGAGCGGTTTGGTTGTGGTGCCGCCAGTCTTCAGAACTCCGGCCTCCACTTCCTAATAGCACGCTCAGTTGACCTTCAGATAATCAGGGGAGTCATCTGAGCTTCCACCGGCATAGCTTCACTGCACTCATTACACAAACCAAAGGGCTCCCACTTTTTAACTGTCATTTCTTCTGGCAATAAGCATGCAACACTCAACTTCCGTTTGACCGTCACGTTTGTGGGTTCATTCCAGTTGTAATGGAAATCTACAGAGAGGAAGGAACGCTAGACCTTGACAGAAAGGTGGAGAGAGGCCAATGCGCACTGCTTGAACTCAGACAAACCTGTCACACCATGTGTGACCAATAGATGGCAGTGTTAAGTCTGTTCAGTCTTTCACAGGGTAGCATGGTGTGGTCAATCTCTCTAGACAATTCAGATTGTGGTTTGCTGACACACAGCCACAAAGGAAAAGTAAGGTTTATGAAGGGAATCATCCACACAGACATCTTTCCTGTCTAAAAAATTATCGAGCTATGTATGTAAACCAGCAAACTGGTGCACAGACAGACAGACAGACAGACAAACAGACAGACAGCAGTCAGTGAACAGACAGATAATCTGACAGGC